>NC_134567.1:5176239-5193739 GCF_025594145.1 Primulina tabacum
AGTCAATGTTTAATACTATTTGATTTTTAAAACTCTATGAAAATCTATTTTGAATATCACTAGACTTCTATAGAGTATGTAAAAGTTTAATTGATTACATCTAAACTTTTAAAATCTACAAAAGTCAATAAATCTCTTGTTGAGGATCGAAGTTGAGTTTAGAGGGGGGGTGAATAAACTCTACTCGTTTTTCATTTCTTTTGATGAGGTACTAAAATCCTGTTAGAGATAGTAGTTTATCTTGTTGCGTATACCTTCACCTAGATTACAATTATAGGTGCGGAAACAATCTGATGAAGTAAGTGAAAGACAATAATAACAGTAGGCAGTAGTTGTTTATGGAAGTTCGAAGATGAAATCTTCTACGTCTCCCCTTCTCCTGTTTCCAGAAGGTATAACTAAAAGACTTTGGATATTACAGTACAACTCTTGTACACACCCACTTCAGAAGGACTTACACCTTTGCCTACTGAAACTCTTAGTTACTCGACTCAAAAAAACGTGATACAAAAGGTTCTGAAAAGACTCTTTTCAGATTACAAGCTCTTCCTGATAAAGTATAAGTGTTGTAAAAGATTGTGAAGAGTGTAAGAATCAGTAGCACAAGATGATCTTCAAAAGATCAGATATTTGCTATGAAGCGTGTGCTACTTTTCTTTGTGTTGAACTCAAAGTTATCAAGGAATTTCGAGGTTGTCTCGTTGAGTGAAATAGCGTTGATCCTTGAAAAGATATTATGCGTAGAGTTCTTTTTCTGTAAGGGTTTGTTCCATGTATATATAAGCGACTGAGTTCAACGTTTATGATCAGAAGATGTCTTCAGATTTCTGATAGAGTCAGCTTTATTACCAAAAAAAGGTTCCTGCAGAAAAGCTATAAAACAATCAGTCCTGTTTTATACTAAACTCGGTAAAGTGAATTAAATGACTCCGTATAGTATTTAATGCTGCAATTAATACTAGTACTTGGTAACTTTAACGGTAACATTTAAAGTAGTCACGTTAGGCAACATCTTCTACTGATTTTTTTCTTTTATTTTACTGCTTTTGTTTTACTAGACCAGTAGCTTCTGATTTTCTTTTTGTCTACTGTTTTCTTAAAGAGTGCTGGTCTGCTGGTTTTTATTTTCATCGCCACAATTAATTCATGTCTATCAATTTCCCCCTTTGTGGTGATGCCAAAACCTAAACAGTAGGAAAGCGTTAAATAACAGATAATCAGTTAGCAAAAGGATAATATCAATGAAATTAACACAGTAAATTGTCAATCAGTTCCAATGTCCCTGTAAATGACTTCTTCATCTTGAGGATCCTGAAATCTTCTATCTGAAGGTTCAGCTTCTGATTGCCTTAGTTTTTGGCATCAGCGGCAATCACATGGGCCATAAGATCATTCATTCTTCCAGACAAGTTTTGAATGCCATTGGTTAACATCTCCAGATACGGAGCTTGAGTAGAGATACGATCATTGAGAGTAGTGAGAGATTGAGTTTGAGAATCAATCTTGGCATCCATTACTTCCATGGAGGTGGAAAATGATCGAATGAGATCATCATGCTCGGTGAGTCGATTTAGTATATCAGTTTGAGCAAGCACGATGTGACTATAATTTCTCGATACAGCTTGTCTGAAAACAATGGTTTCAGCATGCATTTTCTCCACGGATTCCGCCGTTTTATATATTTGTTTGCTCATTCGTTCTCTGAAGACTGAGCACCACTAAATTCTGATATGCTTTCACAGGACATCCGCTTGACTAAATCAGACAGGTTATTGAGTTCCCTTTGCAGAACGTCAATCTGAAACTCCAAATTGAATGATTCTGATTCAGGTGAGGGGGTTCGCGCAAGCATGCGTTGCCTCATTTCAGCAGCGCGAGTGTTCGTGAGAGTTTGAACAGGATCAGTGACAATCAGTGCAGTAGAGACTTGATTGGTGGTGAGGGAAGTGGTGTCCATCACAGCAGTAGAAGGACCAGGGTCAGCAGAGGTTTCATCTGGAATAGCAGAGACATTTGGTTCGGCAGCAATTATGGTAGGAACAATCTCTTCATCAGGAGCAACCAAGTTGGAGACCAAGTTCTCTTCTGTTGGAGCAACGGCAGTAGGTGAAGCTGATTGTTCTGCAGTTATGGGTTCAGATTGCTGGTTCAGAAGAACTTTCATTTCAGCTTGATGAGCAGCAGAAAATTTCTCTAGATTTGGCAAAAGAGATACAGCATCTGATTCTGCCATATGTTGTTCTGCGGTTGGAGAGGGTGATTGTGGCAATGAAGTAGCTGGAACTGCTTCCTGAGTAGTAGGGGACGTGGGAACAATTGACTCAATGACTTCTTCAACGGAAGCCAGTTCATGCACAGACAAAAGAGATGATGACTGAAGAGGCCTTGTTGGTGATGCAGGAGTACTGAGAACAGAAGCTTTTGGTGAAGCTGTAGTCCGTTCCTCAACTGTCTGGATCTGTGGAAAGTCTGGAACAAGGCCGACTTGATATTCAATTGGCTCGCCAAAGCCCTTTTCTTGATCAAGAAGTTGCTCACTCATCTGTTTCAATTTGTCAGTTAGAATCAGAATGACGTTTTGATCCTGAACAGCAGTAGGAATTGTAGGATCAAAATTTGATTTAAGAATTTTCAGAACCGATTCCAACTTCTGACATTTCAGCTGTTCGAGGATGTAGCTTCTTCTACGCAATGCCTCGATTACATTTTCTGTTTTGGCAAGCTGAAAGACCCTCTTCTCAGCGTTCATTATTTTCCCATAGGATCCTTTTCTTGAAGTAAGCAAAAGAATGAAAAATTCGGACCTTGTGCCACTCGTCAAAGAAATTCATGTCATCATTGGCAGAGCTTTCTATTTCTGCCAAATGAAGATCAACACCTGTGGTCACAGTTGTTCTGAGTCCAAAAAGTTGTGGTTCTTCAATCATCTTTCCTTTGCCTTTGTCGGTTGATGAATAGGCAAAATGGGTCGAAATGCAGAAGACCCCCTTGTTGGTTCTCTAATCACTATTCCAGACATTGGTCTGAAAGTAGAAGCAGTAGATGTTGCTGGAACAGATGCAGCAGCTTGCACTGAAGTAGGAGCATTGGATCGTGCAGATGGAACCACTTCTGGAAACACCTGTCTGATTGGCACTTTCTCAATTTCAGAAATTGCTGCTGTCTTCTTGATTTTAAGAACAGTCCGTGCTTTCTTTTTGATTGGAGTTGGTAGGGATGGTTGAACAAGCAGCACAGACTCTTCTGATAATGTTTTATCAGAATCAGTAGAGACGATCATCTTTCCTTTTAATCTTTCGTTGAGGTTTCTGAGTCTCAGAAAGAGTCTCTCAATCTCACTTTTCAAGGCAACAAATTCAGCCATGGTTGGCTTGGGGCTTAAAGCGAGATTACATTCTCAGCATCAATCATTGTTACGAAACAACATCATGTTCACTTGTAAAAGCGAAACCAGCATCCTTGAGCATTGTGCTGATCTGAACAGCAAATCCAGAACTTTTCTTGATGACCATGTCTTTCATGATTCTGAATATGAAATGACTCCAATCCACTTTAGTTCCCTTAGTGATGGCAGCCATCACTTGAAACTTTCTCCTTTGTTAACTTGTCGAACGTGCCAGCTTTGACTAATATAGCCTTCGCCACAATATCAGCCAGAATTTGATATTCCATTTTGAGTAACTTTTTGTGGCAAGAAGGAGACAATTCTCTTCCAGTGGCTGAGAAAGTGCTAGAGCAATAGACCTTTCTAGCTTGGAAATACAGATAGTTCAGAAGTACCCTGAAAGTGGGAGGAGAAAAGTTGTGCCCAATAGTGCGGCATCAATGGAGATGGATGCATCTCCTTGAGAGTGGACGATCTTTCCTTCATGCACACTTGTCATAGCGTAGAAATCCAGAAGAGCATTTTTGTATATCACAGCTGGTGCTTCCAAGAAGTTTCGAAGTCCTGATTTCTCAAGGTCTTGAAACATTTTAACAAGATTCTTATCTTTGACATTGAGAACTGAAGCAAAGTTGACTTGATATGCATTAAGAGTGTATGCTCCGGCCATTTCTCTACGATGAAATGATCAGATAAAATTTTCAGTAGATAGAAGATGATTAAGAGAAAGCAGTAGCTGAGTAGCAACAGTTTTGAAACGGTAAAAGTGAAAAATGAGAAGGTGATATTTTAAAATGAATGTACAAGCCGTCAAGTAAACATAAGGACACGTGTCAATATGTTTATGGTTGAATGTTTGAAAAGACTTGCAAAGTTTGTCAGAGACGCGAATGATTTAAAAAATTTGAAATAGGCGGGCTGTCCAGACGGTTACTAAAAATAATCAGAAGAAGATTTGTCGTTTTATGATAACGTCTGCTGGAAGTTTCAGAGTGCTGAAATATTTGAGCACTGTGACAAAACCAGCAGACTTGTTGTTTATCGAAAAGACAAATACTCTATCTGTTTTCTGAAAAAGGTATAAAAATCTTAGTCTGACTAAGATACTTGTTCCCCCTCGGTAAATGCAACTAATAAGTGGATATTAAACACCAAACGACATTTTGCAATCTTTCAATCTGAACCGTTGAAAATGAACAGTCGCAAGAGTCTTTGTGTCTTCCGAAGATTACTATAAATGCCTGCACAACCTTAAACGAAGTTAAACATTCATAATCTAAATAAAGCTCAAGTTAAAGAAGAGTTAGAGTCTGATCCAGGAGCCGAAGCAAAAATGTTCAGAAGGAAGTTTGAAGATGTCATTCTTTACGTAATGGATCCTTAGGATCAAACTCCTGAGTTGTAATGTCAACAATCAAAAAGATTTGTTGCTTCCATTTAGTCGGAGATGTAGCATCGATCTTTTCCAGAGGCTTTCTAATGCAAATAAGAGAGTGCTGGTTGATCGATGAAGCTGATGCCCTGTAAAGTAATCTGATTATACATTAGTGCTAACAAGACCCAAGCTTGCTAGATTCTTATTAGACCCAAGCTTGCTGGAATCTTTTCGAAGCAGACCATCCTTTTCCTGCTGAAGATACTACGATCTACTGATATTACTGAATGCAAAAATTTTAATGTAAAGCTTCTTGTTAAAGAGCATATGTTGATCTACTGCTTTTACTTCTGCATCGTTTAATGTACTGGAATGGTTTCTAATAAAATTTCAGTTTAAGTACTTGATATTCCCTTCTGCTTTCCTGCAAATAACTTACTGTTGGCTAAATAAGATAAATAACTGATGAATGATGAATAAAATTCAGAAGAAGAGAAGTCTTCTTGATAGCTTCTACTGGAAGATAAAATAAGCCTTGTTTTGTTAATGAGACAAAATACATTTTGCTTCTGACACAGAATCACAGAATATCAGAATAAAGTTTTTCCTAAATTAGTGCAATATATGGTAACAAATCCGATGAGAGCTAGATATGGGATGTTTCATATATCTACTGTAGTCAAGACTTTCTCGAGCTTTGGTCCCTGGTTTTCATCTATAAATATGAACATGGGTCAAACCAGATAGTCATTCTTAAGAAAAAAAATGGCAAGAGATAATAGTCCTGATTTGGCTGATGAGTTCATAAGAGAGGTGACTGCTGCAAGAAAGGAGGCAATAGAGGTCAAGGTGCTGAAGAAGACACTTGCTACTTGGACTAAAATCCAGGAGCTTAGGTCTTCCTTCGAGAGTGGGCGAACATCTTCTACTAAGGAGTTGATGATGATGTCGAAGTATTATCGACGTCTCCATAGTGCTGATAGTGCTGACGTTGTCTCTGATGATGGCGTCTACCTTCTTATGCTCTTAAAGGAGCTTAAGACTCTGAAAAAGATTGCTTTTTCAGATGAGTTTTTACGTACCTCTACTGGAGAGCTGACCGCTTGGTTGGCATCCTGGAGAGTTTACGTTAAAACAGAAGTGAAAAATGTACGCCCCCGTTTCTATTATCTTTAATGAAATATTATGTCTACTGATTGTCTCCATCGTTCAACTTTTACCTTCTGCAAAATTAGAAACTGAATAATCACAGAGGAAAAGTTAAGCCAAAATATCAGATAATGATAAATAATTAAGTTAAATCTATCAATCCAAGTGTATTTCGAAAGTAAGAAAACTTATTCTCAGGGAGAGGTTTTGTAAAGATGTCTGCTGCTTGCTGATCAGTAGGAATGTATTCCAGATGAATGTTCTTCTTCTGCACATGATCTCTGATGAAATGATGTCTGATGTCTATGTGCTTCGTTCTGGAATGAAGTACTGGATTTTGTGTGATTTCAATGGCACTGGTATTGTCACAGAAAATAGGTGATTCGGAGGCTTGAATTCCATAGTCTTTTAACTGTTGCTGAATCCATAATATTTGAGAGCAGCAGCTTCCAGCAGCCAGATATTCTGCTTCTGCAGTAGATGTGGCTATGGAGGTCTGCTTTTTACTAAACCAGGATATCAGCCTGTCACCAAGAAATTGACAAAAACCACTTGTGCTTTTCATATCCAGTTTACATCCTGCATAATCAGCATCTGAGTATCCAATAAGATTAAATGACGAGTCCTTGGGATACCAGAGGCCTACATTTTGAGTACCCTTAAGATATTTTAAATCCTTTTACCAGCAATGTAATGTGATTGTTTAGGGTTTGATTGAAATCTAGCACAAATGCAAACAGCAAACATGATATCTGGTCTACTGGCAGTCAGATATAACAATGAACCAATAAGACCGCGATACTGAGTTACCTCTACTGGAATTCCACTTTCATCTTTATCAAGTTTAATAGATGAGCTCATTGGAGTAGAAGCAGCAGAGCATGCTTCCATACCGAACTTTTTCAGAAGCTCCTTGGTGTACTTGGCTTGATTTATAAAAATTCCAGTATCAAGTTGTTTAATATGTAATTCTAAGAAGAATGTTAATTCTCCCATCATGCTCATCTCGAACTGGTCCTGCATTAACTTAGCAAACTTTGCACATAATTTGGGGTTAGTTGACCCAAATATGATATCATCAACATAAATCTGAACTAATAATATGTGTTTGTTTTTGGCTAAGATAAACAAGGTTTTATCTACAGTACCAACGATGAAACCATGATTAATGAGAAATTGAGAAAGTGTATCGTACCAAGCCCTAAGTGCTTGTTTCAGACCATACAATGCTTTATATAATTTAAAAACATGATTTGGTAACAAATGATTAGAAAAACCTGGAGGCTGTTCAACATAGACTTCCTCTTGTAGTAGACCATTAAGAAACGCACTCTTTACGTCCATTTGATATACTTTGAAGTTTTTGAAAGCAGAAAAGGCTAAGAATATTCTGATAGCTTCGAGCCTAGCTACTGGTGCAAAGGTTTCATCATAGTCTATTCCTTATTCTTGTCTAAATCCTTGTGCCACCAGTCTTGCTTTGTTTCTTACAACTGTTCCTTCCTCATTTAGTTTGTTTCTGAATACCCACCGAGTTCCAATAACAACTTGGTGAGAAGGTCTAGGTACTAGAAACCAAACTTTATTCCTCTCAAATTGATTCAGCTCTTCTTGCATAGCTTCTATCCAACTGGGATCCAAAAGAGCTTCTTCAATCTTCTTTGGTTCATCTTGAGAAAAAAACGCAGCATGTATGTATTCATTTATCATTTGTCTTCTGGTTCTCAAAGGCGCTGCTGGATTACCAATAACCAATGATGGAGGATGAGATTTTCTCCAAATAAAATGATTTAAAAGGATATCTTCCTGATTTGATATGTTGAGATTGTTCTCGACGGAACCAGTAGTAGGTTCTTGAGTGTCTTCTACTGGTATTGGCAGATCTAATGTCTGTACTTCTGGTTCCACTATCGGAATGTCTGGTTCTGGATTTTGAAGATCCTTGATGTTTGCTTCTACATCATCTTCACTGTCCAGTTCTAAGTGGATCCTGTCTAACCTGTTACTTAAATCTGACGTGTTAGATATTTCAGGAGCACTGATGTCTTCATCGAAGACAACATGAATCGACTCTTCAACATTAAGAGTTCTATTGTTGAAAATTCTAAAGGCTTTGCTTACAGCAGAGTAACCAAGAAATAGTCCAGCATCTGATTTTGAGTCAAATGCAGTTAAGTGATTTTTGCCATTATTTAGTACAAAACATTTGCAACCAAACACATGAAAATAAGATACGTTGGGTTTATTCCCTTTCCATATTTCATACGGAGTTTGATTGTGCCTTTTGTTGACCATAGTTCTGTTTTGCGTGTAACAAGCAGTGTTAATTGCTTCAGCCCAGAAGCGCTGAGAGATGTCTGCATCTGCTAGCATTGTTCTAGCTGCTTCTTTTAGAGTTCTATTTCTCCTCTCAGCTACTCCGTTTTGTTGAGTTGTTCTGGCAGCTGAATATTCATGATGAATCCCCTGTTCATCCAAATATAACTCAAGATTTTTGTTAGTGAACTCAGTACCCCGATCACTTCTGATTTTAATGATGGAAGAAGATTTTTCATTTTGAATCCTTTTCAGAAGCTTGATCAGGAGGCTACTGGTTTGATATTTTCTGCGAGAAATATTACCCAAGTGAATCTAGAAAAATCATCAATAACAACAAGAGTATATTTCATTCCCCCTAAGCTCATGATAGGGATTGGACCAAATAGATCCATATGCAGTAATTTCAGACATCTTGAAGTTGACTTGCTATCTTTGTTCTTGAAACTAGATCTTATCTGTTTCCCAAGCTGACAAGCAGAACAAACATGATTTTTAACAAAATTAATATCAGGTAGGCCATCAACTATATTCTGCTTTTTGAGATGATTGATTGACTTGAAATTCAGATGGTTCAATTTCTTGTGCCATAGCCAGTGTTTATTACTAAGCGAGGCAACTAAGCATGTAGGAGTGTTGACATGATTTGAGTTCCAAGAGACTCTGTAGGTGTTGCCTTCTCTCTTTCCAGTTAATACAGTAGTTTCAGCAGAATCTCTAACTACACATGAGTGCTTCTGAAAAGCTACAGAATAACCATTATCACATAGTTGACTAATGCTAATTAGATTGTAACAAAGGTTGTCAACTAATAACACATCATTAATGGTTATTTTACCATGGATAATCTTACCTTTACCCACGGTTTTACCTTTTGAGTTGTCTCCAAAAGTTATCTTTGGTCTAGTGCAACTCATTATCTCGGAGAGTAGGTTTTTCTGTCCAGTCATGTGTCTGAAACATCCACTGTCCAGATACCATGTAGAGTTACTGATTTCTGTTTTCTTCTGCTGTTCCTGCAAACACAAATTTTAGTATCCGGTACCCAAATCTATTTGGGTCCAAGGCTTATCAGTCCTTTGGGGACCCACATTTGTACAATTTTTGTACTTCGGATATCCATGGAAGTGTGTGCAACAAAGGGTCTGTTGTTTTTAACATTGTGCATCCTAGTATGTTGTTCTTCTATTCTGTTTCTGTTGTCCAGCCTGTATCTCTTCTGAACAGGTTTAGAATTATAGTACTGGTAGTTTTTAACCTTCATAGGAGGTTGTCTTCCTGAGTTGAATCCACTCATGATTCTAGAACTCTGGTCAACTTTTTCCTTAGGTTTAACATAACCCAGACCATAGTGCATTCTTCTGTTCATCTGATTTACATTCCTTTCTACTGAAACAGTAGGTACTTCTGGTTTCTGTACCACGCTGGATTTCACAAAGTGAATATACTTCCCTTTGCACATATCCAGTTTTGGCTTAGTATTTGTTTCAGATGTGCCTTCATTATTACAAAATCCGAGACCACTCCTGTCTCCAGATTGTTTTTGTAACTCTTGCATCTTTTCCAGTGAAATAAAAGACTTGTTCCAAGCATTTACCAGTAGTGATAACTTCTGATTTTCAGAAAGCATCTTCTGGTAATCTGCTTTTGCTCTTTCATTCTCCGTTTTTAATTTACTCATCTCAACTTGTAAATCATTACAGCTGTCTACTTGCAAGCAAGTTAACTTATTGTTCTGATCCTTTAAGTTCTGATTTTCGATCTTAACTTCTTCGAATGATTGAAAAAGTCTAGAATACTCTTCTACCATGTCATGTAATGCATTAACCAGATCAGTTCGTGTGAATTCGTTAGAATCAAAATCAAATATCTCTCCAGATGTCGATGTTGAATCAGTGTTTTCCATGAGACATTTAACTTCTTCTGCATCACTGTCACTGGAATGACTTTCTGAATCAGATGACTCAGAACTGGAGTCCGCCCATTTGGATTTGCTTTCTTCAGCAATCATTGCTTTTCGATCTCTTCTGGACTTTTTGTCATTCCTCTTGTGATCCTTTCTCTTATGGTCATCCTTCTTTGGTTTAGGACAATCAGCAATGAAGTGGCCTATTTTTCCGCAGTTAAAGCATCCCGTATCACCAGATGGTGAATCTTTCTTGAAGTTGCGATTGGGACCCTGATAAGTTCGATGGTTCTTTTTCATGAACCTGGAGAATTTCTTTACAAACAAGGACATAGCATCACTACTGATTTGTTCAGCAGTCTTCTCCAATGTACTGTCAATGATCACAGTAGGTAATGCTTGAGGTACAGCTGTAGCAGCAGTAGAAGAGGTAGTAGCAGTAGCAGTAGCAGTAGCAGTAGCAGCAAGAGCCTTGGTAGGTAGACTTGAGGGCTCTTCTCCACTTCTTACCTCCAGTTCGAACTCGTATGCTTTCAGGTCTGCAAACAAGTCGTGCAGTTCCAACTTGTTTAGATCTTTGGACACTCTCATAGCCATTATTTTTACATCCCATTCTCTGGGTAAGGCTCTCATCACCTTGAGAGCTATTTCTCTGTTGCTATGCTCTTTACCCAGAGCTGTTAGCTCATTTACCAAGCTACAGAATCTTTCATCGAACTCATTTAGAGTTTCACCAGCTTTCATTTTTAGATTTTCGAACTTCTGCATTGCTACAGACAGTTTGTTTTCTTTCATTTGCTCATTTCCCTCACATATCTGGATGAGCTTTTCCCAAATATCTTTTGCAGTAGAACACATTTTAATCTTGCTAAAGGTATTCTTGTCGAGAGTTTTATATAATATATCCTTTGCAACATTATCAAGGTTGGCCTTCTTCTTATCTTCGCTGGTCCATTCACTTCCTGATTTTTCAACCATCTACGGTGCACCCTCAGTAACAGCAACAGCTGTGTTAGGCTTTAATATTTTCAATGGACCATCTGTGATGACATACCACATGTCATCATCTTGTGCTGCAAGATGAGCTTGCATTCTAATCTTCCAATCATCAAAATCTTCCTTAGAAAACATAGGGATCTTGCTAAAGTGTGTCATCTGTTGTAGTTTTTCACGAACAAGAATAACCTGCTCTGATACCAATTGTTGAGGATCGAAGTTGAATTTAGAGTGGGGGATGAATAAACTCTACTCGTTTTTCCTTTCTTTTGATGAGGTACTAAAATCCTGTTAGAGATAGTAGTTTATCTTGTTGTGTATACCTTCACCTAGATTACAATTATAGGTGCGGAAACAATCTGATGAAGTAAGTGAAAGACAATAATAACAGTAGGCAGTAGTTGTTTATGGAAGTTCAAAGATGAAATCTTCTACGTCTCCCCTTCTCCTCTTTCCAGAAGGTATAACTAAAAGACTTTGGATATTACAGTACAACTCTTGTACACACCAACTTCAGAAGGACTTACACCTTTGCCTACTGAAACTCTTAGTTACTCGACTCAAAAAGAACGTGATACAAAAGGTTCTGAAAAGACTCTTTTCAGATTACAAGCTCTTCCTGATAAAGTATAAGTGTTGTAAAAGATTGTGAAGAGTGTAAGAATCAGTAGCACAAGATGATCTTCAAAAGACAGATATTTGCTATGAAGCGTGTGCTACTTTTCTTTGTGTTGAACTCAAAGTTATCAAGGAATTTCGAGGTTGTCTCGTTGAGTGAAATAGCGTTGATCCTTGAAAAGATATTATGCGTAGAGTTCTTTTTCTGTAAGGGTTTGTTCCATGTATATATAAGCGACTGAGTTCAACGTTTATGATCAGAAGATGTCTTCAGATTTCTGATAGAGTCAGCTTTATTACCAAAAAAAGTTCCTGCAGAAAAGCTATAAAACAATCAGTCCTGTTTTATACTAAACTCGGTAAAGTGAATTAAATGACTCCGTATAGTATTTAATGCTGCAATTAATACTAGTACTTGGTAACTTTAACGGTAACATTTAAAGTAGTCACGTTAAGCAACATCTTCTACTGATTCTGTTTTTCTATCATTTCTACTGCTTTTATTTTACTAGACCAGTAGCTTCTGATTTTCTTTTTGTCTATTGTTTTCTTAAAGAGTGATGCTGGTCTGCTGGTTTTTATTTTCATCGCCACAATTAATTCATGTCTATCATCTTTTACATTAAAACACCTCCCTAAAACTTTATATAGTGAGAATACATGCAAAAAATTTGAAATTTGAGAAAATAGACTAAGTCAACATTTCTTTTAAAAAATTAACCTCCCCATGTGTTGAACAAATACACTGAATGAGGTTATTTTTCTAAAAAAAATGTTGACTTGGGTTAAAAAATAAAATAACCCGCCGAAAAAGAACAGCTTGTTTGAAACTAATAATGTTATGTTGTGTTTTACTTTCAAAAATGAGAATATGTAGTGTGATTATTAATGTTGATATAGAGTGTTGTTAAATAATAATATTTTTAATTTGAAAATTCTGATAAAACTAGAAATTAAAACCAAAGATTGTGAAAGAAGGCAAATTAGAATTTTTCCATCTTCTTTCATTTTTTATACAAAACAAAGATTAATCATCTTACTCAAACTTAGACCAATAATCACCCACAAATTCAAGAGTAGGTTTATTGTGAAACGATCTCAATAATTTTTATCTGTGAGACATGTCAACCCTACCGATATTGATAATAAAAAGTAATACTCTTAGCATAATAAATAATATTTTTTCATGGATGACCCAAATAAGATATCTGTCTCATAAAATACGACCTGTGATACCGTGTCACACAAGTTTTTGTCCAAATCCAATTATTAAGGGTTTTTTATTTTAAGAAAATTTTCGTTTTTATAAGTAAACGTTGGATGATTTAGGATTAATAGCCCCATCCAATTTTAATCACCATAGTAAACACATCCATACTCTTTTGAGATGTGATATGCCACATTAAAACACACATAACTTGAAGTTAGCTCATGGCGGTGATAATAATAAGTTTAATCCAACACCATTTTTATCGTATCTAGACCTTAGAATATTGCTGTAGTCTTGAAATTTTCGTTAAAATAAAGTTATGTATTAAGAATGATATGATAAATTAATTTTCTTTTATAATTTTATGCGCTATGACAAATAAATCAAAATGTTTTTATAATATAATCTCCATAAATTAGATTGACGGAAGCATCACTTATATCGAAGGGTAGTGACTTAATTTATTATTCGATTTATTATTGAAGTTCAAATTAATTACAAATACACAAACCTGTTACATATTCCAAAAAAATCTATAAATAATTGATGATTTTCATTGTCCAAAACTCTAATGAATTTATGTTTAAACTCTTTAACTTTCAGATTACATCTTTATATTGTTTTCTGACTTCAGCGTCAAAGTGTTTACGTCGAACAAATCCCAGCGTCTCTGTCATTTGTTTGAGACGCAGATGATAAATAACCCACAAAATTTTCTCTCCACCAGAGCTACTGAAATCGGACTCGTCTACGGTTATTTAGATCTGTTTACGAACATAGAGAATATGTACACGTAGTTCAATATTGACCATTAGAATTAGAATTTATTAGTTCGTCCAATCTTTCCCTGTCTCTTTATTTTATTCCGCGTGGGACAGGTACTGTTTTCTAGAAACAACTGACGAGCCACTTGTTATGTATTTTATTTTTCTTGTGACCCAAGCCAATTTTTGTATTTTACACGAATCCAAAACCCAATAAAGCGCGTGCCACGCACTTGTGGTCATATGAAATAAAGTCAATTAGGTAACCAAAAATTCTGAAATTCAACTTCAGAATCAGGCTTACGATACCATACCATTGCCACATTAAAATTTAAAAAACATATCTTTTATTAACTTCTTTATACAATCTTAACCCTTGAAAAAACAATTTTTTTACGAGTCTCACTAATTTGGGAAAATCGAATCAACATCATAGATGAAAATTTTACAAAGTAAAAAAAAAATCAGTAAAATCAATTATATTTAAATTTGATGTTTTTAAAAATCAAACACAAAACTTATTAAAAATAGGTAAATGTACTTGAATGTTAAACATACAAGGGTAAATGGGCTTTATTTTTTGCGCTCTCACAAGGATTTTTCTGCTCATCTATAGTCATTTTTCATCGAGTCTACTGATGTGTACGTCTGAAAAAAATTGAAGTTGAAAAAAACACAAACATGACAAAATAACTGAAATTTTGCAAGTAAATATATAAAACTAAAATCTTGCCTTGTTGGCAAGGGTGATGCCTTGAGTCCTCAAGGGATTTGGGTTAGACTTTAGATCTTTTGTATTTTTTTTTTATGGTTCACGCAATCAACTAGATCGTACAATATATCTTTTTTTTATGGTTCACGCAATGAGCAAATCTTTGATGTAGGCTTCATCTTGATTCTCTACGTCCGCTTCTACTTCACTTGGCCGCTGTTCATTTATATCCTCATCTGGATCAGCACATTCAAGTTGGTTCAGTTTCTTCCGCAACTCTGCATTATCCAGAACCAAAAAGAAAGAAAAAACAGCTGAAGCGATTTGTAAAATATAACAGAAAACTGGGTTTAATAATCCATAAACCGACCATTCATATATATATGGTACAGAATGATGTACAGATATGACTAAATGACTGAGAGGTATGTCAGATTGTATGGAATGCCAGAGTTGATTATATCATACCATGATTTTTGGTTGATTTTGGTACTTTTGGCAGGATATATAGCATAATTTGTCATCTATGGTGTATAGATTGAAAGATAGTCGGAGCGAACTATCTAGATACTGGAGGATATCCAAGAAATGTAGTGCTGGATTTTAGCACTAGTGACCTGATGTCTTGTCACTTTATGAATTATTGTACAATAATAGCTGTTAAATGAGTATTGAGATAGCTCTAGTCGAGGTATTGTACAGTGAGTACTGCGGATTTCCTCTAAATGGGAATGATATTACGGTGATATCTGAGATTGAATTTGATAAAAGCAGAAATCTTTATAAAGAAAATGAAGCTGATTCAGAAAAGGATGAACACCAGCTTCGAATGAACCGACTTAATATGCCGACGTCGGATGGTGACGATTGGTATTTGAAGCCGAAGACTGAGTAAATCCTTGACTGGGATAAGCAGATTTGATAACAGCTGATAATATGGATTTGGTATGAGCTGTTGATTGGTATATACGGATGTTGTATAGCCAGTATTTGTAAGTAATTTTATCAGAATGGTTTGATAGAATGAATTTTCTGAAGTAACCTCTAGTATACATTTCTTCTTTATCTGATTTGATTGCCTGTGATTTCGAGGACGAAATCATATCTTAGAGGGGGAGAAATGTAAGGCCCGAGAATTTGATTACAGTAATCGGAAATGATTTGGGTAGATTTACCGTAATCTGATATTAATCTGGAATGATTTCTTGATTAATTTAAGTGATTATAGACGGAACGGAGCGGACCGGAAAAGATGAGAACAGACGCGAAACACATGTGCGAGGGTGTGCCTTCGCGCACATGCGCGGCGTGTAAGCGCGAACATGCGCGGAATGTCCAGAACCTTGGGCGCATATGCGTCGAGATGGGCGCGCATATGCGCGAGTATCGAAACGCCGAGACAGTAGGTCTCGCGCATATGCGCGACTTGGGTGCGCGCATATGCGCGAGCAGTCCAGAAGCCAACGTTTTGGAACAGAAGCTTTGGCGCATATGCGCCGGATTGAGGCGCGCATATGCGCCAGTAGTTGCGAAGCCTATGCGAGTAACTCCAGAGAGTCTCACGCATATGCGCGGAGATGAGTCGCGCATATGCGCGAGGCGATGTGCGGGATATATACGGAGACAGTAGGTCTCGCGCATATGCGCGATGTCAGTGCGCGCATATGCGCGAGTAGTCCAGTAGCTGGATAAGGCTTCAGGCGCATATGCGCGGAATTTGAGCGCGCATATGCGCGAGTCATGCAGAACAAGAACATGCCACGTTCTATCATGCACGAGTTATGTATATATATATATACATACAAACGTAAATTTGGCAAGAAGAAACGAGAAAAGGGTCGAGGAAGTTTGCCAAAAATCCTTACGCCTTTTGTGAAAGATCCGCTCGTCCGAATTGTAATCCGACTTCAGTACTGTGTTCCTATCAACGCAGGCTACAACTGGACGTAAGTTTTACTACGTTTTGATATGTCTTGAAATTATGATATTGCCAAAATTGAATGGAATTCATATATGATGTTCTTGACATGTTAGACATCATAGAATCGAAGTCAGATTAAGAAACGGACTGATTATGGGATTGTTATGAATTTTGGAGTCGATTAATTGAGATTCGATATCAGATTTGTATTGTTATTGAAATTATGAGTTGCACCGATATTGATTATGAGTTCTGGTATTATATCTGTGGTGTTGGAATTGACGGGGTTAGCGAGACTGTATTGTTATGCCGTCGAAACATCAATTGATTGATATTGATCAGATTCGGTATTGATTGAGATGGTATCGTGGTATCATATGTCGATTGGCATTGATCCGATTATGTTTTGATTTGAGTATTGATCGGAACAGGTTTTAAACTGAGTTATATACTGATATTGTATTTATTCGATTGTCATTATCAGATTGGGTATGAACAGAGTTGACTTCAATACTTTGTCTCCGTCGGACCGAGAAGATAAAGGTATAAATTAATGTTGAGTTGGGATTGCACAACTCAACATTAATTTATACCTTTATCTTCTCGGTCCGACGAAGACGAAGTATTGAAGTCAACTCTGTTCACAAAACTCGAGTGTGGTTTGGCTCGAGTTTCCCTAAATCACATACTTTACCTTATTGTATTGATTTGATTGATGTACTTGTTCTCTTGATTTATAGACAACAGGTATTAGACGAGTAATCTTGTGACAGAAGTGCCTGATAGTGGTGGGAACGTCACGGGCACATTGCACGATGTCACAAGATAGTGTATTGGCGATTGTGCCAAAGTCTGTCACCGGATGTTTGGCTATTGATGTGGATAGAATTATAACTTCTTCTATTACTGATGATTGATATTATATCGATGTGGATAGAATTGGAGCTTCTTCTATTACCGGTGATCGGTACCGTATCGATGTGGATATAATCATAACTTCTTCTATTACTGGTGATCGATATTATATCGATGTGGATAGAATCGGAGTTCTTTCTATTACTGGTGATCGATACTATACCAATGTGGATAGAATACGAGCTTCTTCTATTACTGGTGATCGATACCATATCGATGTGGATAGAATTGAT
>NC_134567.1:5198739-5418204 GCF_025594145.1 Primulina tabacum
AAAAACAGATCGATAGTTCACCATTCTCTGAACTGTTGGGGAAAAAATTCATAAACCGCAGAGCAGAATCCATAATGCTAAATCATTAAGAATTTGACTGAAAACTTAAGCGGAAGCGTACCGGAAGCTATTATTCTGAATTATTTAGAAAGTGCCTTGATCTTCCAGATCTACGCGCTCTTCCTTGAGAGCATCCTTTAGTTTTATATTATAAACTATTTTCTTAATGGGAAAGAGAATATGGAACATGATAGATCGTAATTTGGGGACCATGACTCATATATATATAAATAATGTGTTATTATCTTATAATATTTTAGTTTTAGCCTATCATAAAAACAGAAATTACACTTATGTATCTACACATTAAAAGGCCCACAACCTATTAGATATATTAAAGCTCAATAACCCAAAACTTTAGTTGATCACTTTATTTTGAGCTTAACTTAATAAACAACCAACAACATATTATTCACATATAAGCCTATATAAATAAAATTGATCCAACAATTTCCCATTTGGGCTATATGTGCAAACTTATAATTATGTTTGTGAAAATAACCTTATGACCTCAAAATTGCTGTCATTTCGAAATGTATCCATAACCAATTCAATCCAATCCGTCACTCACATTAACATATGATCAAAGATGTCTTTGCTACGTTCAAGGTAACTGGACCCATCAATGGTCACGTATGCCAACACAACAGAATGACATGGATCATGAAGTTGATGTGTAGCATGGAAATTTCATGCAATGTGATCATAACATGCCTATTTCCAACTGGTCTTTCCTTAACCTTATTGAAATCAAACTTTAAACCCTAATCAGAGTGTGCCTTAACTTGGAATTTATTTCCGCAGAAAATAAATTTATATAACTGTAGCTAAAAATGTCTACAACTGAAAATCATTTAAAATAAAACATAATTTCATCAATTGACATAATACCCATACGAGCAATATGCTCATAAAACTGTTTGGGTGATAATCTCTTAGTAAGCGGATATGCAATCATGGAGTTTGTAACGATATGCTCAATAGATTACTTTCTACTATGAATTCTTTCTTTAACAACCAGAAACTTGATATCAATATGTATTGATTTAGTCGAGCTCCTGTTGTTATTGGAATACATAACTACTAATATATTGTCACAATGTATTCTTAGTGGCCTTTCAATTCCATCAACAAATCTTGCACTTATCACATATTCCATGATTGAATGCCTCATAACAAGCTATAAACTCAGATGTCATGGTGGAAGAGGCTATAAGTGATTGTTTAGCACTCTTCCAGAAAATGGCACCTGAAGCAAGGAGATAGATATAGCCCGACGTAGATTTCATACTACATTGGCATCCATAAAAATCGGAGTCAGTATACCAAATGATCTCAAGCAGATCCAACCTTCGATATATGAGCATGTAATCTTTTGTTTTCTTTAGGTACCATAAAACCCTTTTGACTGCTTTCCAATATTCCACTCCTGGATTACTTAAATATCGTCCCAACATTCCTGTCACGTATGCAATATCTGGACGTGTACAAACCTGAGCATAAATCAGACTCCCCACTGCAGATGCATAGGGGATCTTCTGCATTTTTTTCCCCTCAAAATCATTCTTTGGGCATTGTTTGAGACTAAATTTGTCTCCCTTAGCCATAGAAGTATTCGTTGGTTACGATCTTGCATCCTATATCGCTTGAGAACTTTCTCGATATAGCATTTTTGAGATAATCCAAGAAAACCTCAAGAACGATCCTGATGTATCTGAATACCCAATACAAAAGATGCATCACCAAGATTTTTCATCTCAAAATTCTTAACTAGAAATCTCTTTGTGTCATGCAACAACTCTATATCGTTGCTAGCGAATAGAATGTCATCAACATATAAAACCAGAAAAATAACTCCCACTGAACTTATGGTACACAGAATCATCGACCAAATTCATCTCAAAACCAAACGAGATGATCACTTGATAAAATTTGAAATACCATTTTCGAAATGCCTGTTTGAACCCATAGATGGATTTCTTTAATTTGCAAACCATATTATTTGTGTCTTTGGACACAAAATTTTCTGGCTACACCATATAAAACGTTTAATCTATGTCACCATTTAGAAACACAATTTTTACATCCATCTGATAAGCTTAAGATCAAAATGCGTCACCAAAGCCATTATAATCCTTAAAGAGTCTTTCGAGAAAACCTGAGAGAAAGTCTCTTTATAGTCAATGCTTTCTTTCTGTGTAAAGCCTTTAGCGACAAAACGAGCCTTATATCTTTCAACATTGTCTTTGAATCTTTTTTAGTTTTAAATATCCATTTGCAACTAATGAGCTTCGTACCTTTAGACAATGGGACAATATCCCAAACGTCATTGTCTTTAATGGACTTTATTTCCTCATTCATGGCATCATTCCATTTTGAGAGTTAGAACTTTCCATGGCTTGACGGAAGTTAATAGGATCGTCCTCCATCAGTCCAATGTCTGTCTCATGTTCTTGAAGAAATACAATGTAATCATCTGGAACTGATTTCTCCGCTCTCTAGTGGATCTCCTTAATGACATAGGTTCTGGAGGTGCTTAAGTTTGTTCATCTGATATGAGAGGATCAATAATATTGCATTCTTGTATAGTGTCTTGGTCAAAGTGAGGATTTTGATCATGATCAAATTTCAAGACACCTGTGGGAATATTTACATATTCCTCTTCAAAGACAATATCCCTTACTTTTATCTCCCCCCGCAAGCTCAACATCCTCAAATAACCGGGAAATTTCTTGATTATAAAATCGACTTACTTGTGGGATCATAAAACTTGTACCCCCTGCATCTTTCAGAGTATCCAATAAAATAACAACTAACCGTCCTTGAGTCGAATTTCTTTTCATTAGGCTTGTAAGGCCTTGCCTCAGCTGGACATCCCCAAACGTGCATATGCTTAATACTGGGCTTTTTTCCCGTCCAAAGTTCATAAGGGGTTTCGGTCGCTGCCTTAGTTGAAACTATATTAAGGATATATGCTGTGGTCTTTAGTGCTTCTCCCAGAGTGATTCTAGTAAGGTAGAATGACTGATCATACTCCTCACTATGTCCTTAAGAGTTATGTTTCGTTTTTCAGCAATACCATTCATAGTGGGTGAACTCGACATAGTGTACTGTGGGACGATACCTCATTCCTCTGGGAATCTAGCAAAAGGTCCTGGACATTGTTCACCTGAACTGTCATACTTACCATAGTATTCACAACCACAGTCAGATCTAACGCTTTTAATCTTTAACCCAATTTGATTTTCAACTTCAGCTTTATAGTTTTTTAACACATCCAATGACTTTACCTTTTCATGAATGAGATAAATGAAGCCATATCTTGAAAAATCGTCCGTGAACGTTATAAAATACTGTTGACCATTCCAAGAAGCAGAATAGAATGGTTTACAAATATCAGTATGTATAAGTTCTAAGATGCCTGAACACCTGTTGGCTTCAAATCTCCTTTTGTTGGTTTGTTTTCATTTTATACAATTAACACAATTATTAAAATCTGTGTAATATAAAGGTTCGAGAATTTCGTTTGACACAAGTTTTCTTTAATCTTTTCAGAGATATGATCAAATCTTTGTGCCATAACGCAACTGAATTCTCACTGGTTAGTTTTATTTTAGTGTCTCTACTTGTTTGCATGGATTCATTAAACGAAACAATAATATCCAAAGAATAAAGTTTATCATATCCTGATAAAGAACCAGAACCAACCAATTTTGAATCAAGAAACAAACTGAATATTCCATTTCCAAAAGAACAAGAATAACCAATTTTGTCCAATGCAGAAATGAAAATCAAATTCCATCTAAAAGACGGTACAACAAATGTTTCATAAAGATCCAAATACATTTCATTCTTTTACAATAATCTAAATTTTCCTATTGCCTCAACTTCAACTTTGTTGTCGTCACCAACGTAGATGAATCTTTTAGCATCACTTGGTTTTCGTCAATCCAGGCAAACCTGCATAGACACACTGATGTGAGTTGTTGCATAAGAATCTTTCCATCACGTGTATCTAGGCACTGAAGTTAAATTAACCTCAGAACAAATCATATTCAGAAGCATACATTTCTTAGTACGCCAAGCGTGGTAATTACTGCATTGCTTCTTCATATGCCCATCACTACCACAAAAAAACAACCTAAACTTTGAGAATCACTAGGATTCTTCTGTTGTTTCTTCGGAGGCTGTGTATTTGCAACTTCCTTATCCTTCCTTTTATCTCCTTTATCCTTCGAGATAGAGGCATAATGAGAACTTTCTGTCTTGTCTTGCTTCAACCTTTCTTATTCATGGACCAATGCGAGAAGAGCTCATTCAGAGACCAAGCCTCTTTCTGACAGTTATAGCTCACCTTGAACTAGTTAAACTGAGGAGGAAGAGATATCAAAACCAGATGCACCAGCAAGTTCTCAGAGAGGTTACGCTTCAGTGCTTTCAACCTTGAAGCAAAATGAGAAATTTCAATAATGTACTCCCTGATGTTGCTCTTACGCCTGTACCTCATTGAAACAAAGCTTGCCAAAAGTATATCAATTTCAGACTTTTCATTTTTAGCAAACCTCTTTTCAAGGTTCTGAACGAAAGCTTTAGCCGTAGCAATGTCGTTAGACATTGTGCCTCTGAATATTTCTGGAATGGCCCTCTTCATGATCATCATACACAAGCGATTCGATATCTCCCACCTTTCAAACTCTACTCTTATCCATAATGGCAGGAGGATAGTCAACCATTATCTCAAAGGCCAAATCCATAACTCCGAGAACTATCAATAAGTGCTCTTACCATGATTTAAAATTAGAGTCATTTAACATAGGAATAGAATTAATGTTGGAATGAATATTTGCATGACAAATCTGAACAGAGAACAAAAACCAAATATACATGCTCAACCAAATATCTAAATAAAATAATCAATAAATTCAAATAATGTAAGTCTCATAAACATAATATCGAGCACTCCGTTAATGTTTCATCTTTTTACAAAAGATTAATTTGTAAGTGATATCCTGGTGCAGCAGTAAAACACTGATAATAAATATCATGTCAAATAACAACCTTCATTTGGACCGATTTATTATTCACATGAAAAACCGAACAAATATAACATGTTTACCACCACAAGTGTATATGTAATTATATTAAATATTAACCTTCTTTTGGGCCGATTAATATTCATGTAGATCACATATACCAAAATCCTTTTGTATTTCAAAATAAAATTAATTTCCATAAAAGAGGTCACTTTCGCGACATTTTATTTCAGTTGATCTATTTTAAAAAATACATATAAACTTATTATTATTTGAAAATTTAACCTTAAACCGAATAAACCTGAACCAAAAAAAATTGAAATTCTGTACTGATTGACCCGAATATGTACGGCCCGACCCTGATCCGTACGACCGACCCGAATCTGTACCTTTTATTTTTGAACAAAATTAAAAGGAAAATCGTAATTTTATACTAAATCTTAAATTTTTCAACCAAATCTTTATACCAAAATTGAAACTTTAAATGATTTGGTTTTCAACCATAATATTTTCCAGATATGAAACTATATCAAAATATTTTCTAGATCTGAAGGTATATCAAAATATTTTCCAGATCTGAAACTATATATATAAAAAAAATTTAAACAACATTTTCTTTTCCAGATCTGGATCCAAATAATATTCAAAACTTTAAACAAATCTCAACGATTCAAGTATGATTGACTCTGATACCACTTGTTGGGGAAAATAAATCGCAGAATCCATCATGATAAATCATTAAGAATTTGACTGAAAACTTAAGTGGAAGCGTACCTGAAGCCATAATCCTGAATTCCTTAGAACGTGTCTTGATTTTTCAGATCCACGCGCTCTTTCCTTGAGAGAATCCTTTAGTTTTCTCTTCTTAACAATTTTCTTAATAGAGAAGTGAATAGGGAACGTGATAGATCGTGATCTGAGGACCATGATCCATATATATAGATAATGTTTATCATTATCTTCTGATATTTTTGTTTTAGCCCATCATAAAAACAGAAATTACACTTATGTCTCTACACATTAAAGACTCATAACCTATTAGATACATTAAAGTCCAATAACCCGAAACCTTAGTTGATCATTTTATTCCATGCTTAACTTAATAAACAACTTACAATACATAATTATTCACATATAAGTTCATATAAATAAAATTAATCCAACAATCACTGAGTATCGAAAACTCACCCATAATATGTAATACAATGAAAACTATCATCACGATGTATTTTGTTCCCATTTCGCTTATTTTTTGAGAAAATAAGCAAGTAGAGTACATCATTTAAGCTACTTATGGAGTCTAATGTTTTCAGGTTTAATTTGCTCACTCTCCTCCTTTTGGTGATTTTTTTTCATCAATTAGTGAGTACTTTTTTACCAAAAAAATACTATGAAGTCTGTCATACAAGAATTCTAGTGTTCTCAACATTGAAGAATTATTACGGATGTCACTTATCGTGATTAAAAACGTGCGTTCCCTTGTCAAAGTCCTACGGCACTAAATGTACTCAAGAATCGATAGTGATTATAATATCAGCGGTCGTATATGTAATATTTTATACTTTATTCATTTTCTTTTTGAAAAATATGCTTCAAAAAGTAAGGGAAATTGCAAAAGAAATTGGAAATTTAGTGTATATAGAAGATATGGACTAACTTTATAACTCGAACGTCGTGATTGTGATATCATACACTTCTAGTGTTCTCAACATTGAAGAGTTCCCAAGTAATGTTACATGTGCGAACAAATATTCGTCGTAATAAGTTGTTTATAAACAAGTATCAGTTTTGAGATATTGTCGAAGTCATCCAAAAAATGCAAACTAATTAATAGTTATGTTTGTATGAATAAACAAGGAAAACAGAACATGTTACACGCCTCGTAAATCTTACAATGAGATGAGGTTCAACAATTTAGAGTCTCGCTTCTCAACATAGAAAAATCTTTTGAATTAATTAGAAGTGGGATGAACTCGAGAATGATCACTGACAAAGTTCGTTAGTTAGTGTTTTTCTTAAAAATCATGTTTATATATATCTATGAACATGATAAACGAATATGTGAAAACAAATATGATATTACTTCTGGTCATCGAATAATTTGTAAATACTCTTCTTTCCTCCGATTTATATACATCTATGAACATGATAAACAATATGTGAGCGGATCGAGCGTTACATCTGGTCATCGAATAATTTATAAGTATTTTGCTTTCATCTTATTGAAGCATTCTAAGCACTCCAACTCTCTCCGTAGATGGTGTATTTTTGTTCTTATGAGGTGTGTGCTTAGGGATCTCAATCAATGGTATTTATAGTTCTCTCATACCGTTTATTTAAAATGCAGGCTATGGACGTTGCCGCTGCCAACATATTTTATTTTCCTTTTGAATACAATTGATATGTGACATTTTTCTTACATTCTTCCACTTAGCCCATACACATTTCATTCACCATATGAGTGTTAGAGTAAATGCCCAATAAGCCAACTTGTGACTTAGGCTTTTATTGACTCTAATATAAAAAAATCAATATCTTAGTAATATTTTTTACGATTTCATTTGATTATGCATTATACCTCATCTGTATACCCATGCAAGCTGCTTAGATAAAGTCCATGAATATACAATTGGTACCACGAGGTCTGCATCACAATGTAAGATCATGAAACTCATTAGGAAGTGTACTGTATATTCTGAACAAGTTCCAAGTCGAATAAGCCACATAAAACAAGGATAAATGTCGCTTGAGCTCGAAACTAGCATTTGTGATGTAAACGCCATGTTTCATAGGCAAGAGCATGGAGATGTCCATTCACACGGATGAGTGATCATACGATTATGCACTAAACAAACTTCCCTCGGACTGTCCAAGTGGTTCTCACTTATCGAGTGGACTGGTCCACGGTTATGGCTGTACACCATTAGTCCTTTGACCCGAGATAATGTAGGGCTATCGTACTAGCATGCACTTTGATCCGTTTACCAACTCCATTGAAGGTAATCAGGTGGCGAGATTGGGTGTAGTTTCGAAATACGTAAGAGCAAATGCATTGCAGTCGGAAATTCACTGTTTACCTATAAACGATAATAACCTATTTGATTTGATGAGTTAATTGTACAATGACTTTTGGCCAGAGCAAGAAATGTGCTTTAGGGAAAGGTGTTTTCTTAGTTGCACATACCATGCCACTATTAGTACTCAAAGATAAATCGCATCGTTATTTTATTCATATGCAACTCTCGATATAACAATGGTTGCAGATTCGATCGAGATATATGTGTTGAAGGGACCGTACTGTACGCTAACCATAACAAAAAATTCTTGCAGGCACTATCAGTGATATCTAGGGAATCATGGGGCGAAGCTACTAGATGCTCTTACCATGATCCGATGGGTGAAATTAGAAATAAATTTTGACATTCTTGATCAAGAAGTTGATGAAAAGAATGTGGTTAATTTGGTTAAACACGAATAAGAATAAATGTTATTCTGATGGAGATGTGAACCCACAGCTAACTGTATCCCTGACCCATTGAGGCTCACACAAGTATCGAATTCTGTGTTTCCATTGAGATAGTCATAATTCAAGGAGTTGAAACTTGGTGACTATAGTTTGATGGAGATCAAACATGAAGCTTATAAAGGAGTTTATTGGCTGATTCCATAATATGGAAGAAAAATGAAAAACTATCTGTTTTGTGAAAGAGTCTAAAATTTTCAATTTTCATTATATGAGCAAGACTTATATTTTGATACATCGACGCTCTCGGATAGTCGATCGGGGTTACAATGAGTTCAAAATCATTTATTTAGTAGATTTAAAATTTATTAATTAAATGTTGGTACAAATAGCTGTGAACTACAAAAAATGCACATATATTATTATTATTATTATTATTATTATTTTATATATATAATGTGTTGTCAAAAGTTGACAAACAAATAATATAATAAATAATAATATAAGAATTTAAAATAATGTAAAATTATAGAATCGTAGTACCATGAGGACTAGGAGTCCTTGTAGGTAAAGGGTCTTATTATTACTCAAAGATATAAAATATCTTTGTCGAATTCATATGAAACTCTCGATATACCAATGTTTACAGATTTGACTGGGATATTTGAGTTGAAGAGAACGTACTGTACATTAATCATAACTTAAGTTTCTTCCAGGTACTATCAGCGATACTTAGAGGATCATGGGTGATGCTACTAGATGCTCTTATTATTATCCAATGGGGTGTAATCAGAAATGAGTTCTGACATTTTTGATCTAGGTATTGATGAAAAGATTGTGGCCAATTAGAGTAAGTCCGAACAAGAATAAAAGTTATTTTGAATCATATGAAGATGTGGGCCCACGGCTAGCCACACTTGAGGGTCACACAAGTATCAGATTTTGTGTTCTTGTTGAGAAAACAAACTTCAAGGAGTTGAATTTGACGACTAAAGTTTGATGGAGATCAAATATAATGCTTATAAAGGAGATTATAAGTTTATTATATAAGATGAAAGAAATGAAAGTTAGCTTAATTGTTAATTGTGAAAAAAGAGTTAAACTACCTGTTTTAGTAAGGGAGTTCACAAGACTAGTAAATGTCAAATATGGTTCAAAATTTTCAATTTTCGTTATATAAACAAGATTTGTATCCTTAGTACAACGGCTCTGTCCAATCGCCGATCGGAGTTCTAATGAGTTCACAATTATTTATGTAGTGAATTTGAAATTTACTAATTAAATAATAATACAAGTAAT
Organism: Primulina tabacum; assembly: GCF_025594145.1. Lineage (NCBI taxonomy): Eukaryota > Viridiplantae > Streptophyta > Magnoliopsida > Lamiales > Gesneriaceae > Primulina > Primulina tabacum. Next base: position 5,208,595 of record NC_134567.1, read on the forward strand.
AATGACCACTAACATATACAAAATTCTCATAAACAATACGAGGGAATATAGAATTAATTAACTAATACATTAATTAAATAATTATTATTTAATTTTAATTAATATGTTTGTGCGTATAATTAATGTGTGGATGTATATAATAAATGTGTAAATGTATTAATATTTATATATATGCTTTATATAAAGATATAAAGATGTGTATATAAAATACAAATATATCATGCATTATCAAAAATTAATAAATATATGATATAATAATAATATGAGAATTTTAATAAAAATACAGAGTCCTAATTAAACTAGGATTAGGAATCTTAGCAAAATACAACTTGTGTTATTTTAATAAATAGGTTATCAAAAATTGATAACACATAACATTCAACATAACATTAAAACACAACATAAAATTTCCTTCTTCCCTCCCCTACAAGTTTCGGACATCTCAAGATTTTTGAATTTTTTCGGCCGAGACTCTTTCCCTACGCCGCTCCTCCCACCACCACACCAAATCCGAACTTCTGAAATTCGTGCATCCCAGTCTCAACGCACAAATTGTTTGTGTTTTCTAGTGCAATCCAAAGAAGGAACATAGTTTCCGATCATGGAATTGATTTGACGCTAAAAGGTGAAGATCCGTTTGAAGGGATATAAAAGAAAATCCAACTCCACTAATCCTGGACTGTTTTAGTGTCCAACTTAATTTATACAAAATGTAATAATTCTATACACTATATGAATGTTTAAATACATTCGACGCCCAAGAAAAGTTTTGTGCGTCAAGAATTTTCAGGAAATCATAGCCCATGAAAAAGGTTTTCAAAATAATAATTAAAAAATTCACATGCTGTCCGAAACAGTTTCGGGCGGCACTGTAGCATAGAAAGTTTTGAAATAAGTTTTTTTTATCGATGCAGGCAGGCAGGCAGCGAAGCGGGCTGCCCCAGACATTCTCGAGAAGCCCTATCCAATATGGGCTACAATTTTTCGGCCCATGGTGATTTTTAAAATTTTCAAAATTTTTTGGGTCAAATTAATATTTTTTGAAAATACAGACAAATTTACCCTGCAATGAATTTTTAATAAAATTATGAACTTTTTTTATAAAATAAATTACTAAAATTGGATTTTAATTATTTATAGTAAGAAGTATTTTTTGAGAAATTTAATTAATTAAATTTAAATAAAAGTGTTTAATTAACTTATTAATTATGACGGTTGGTGATAATTTACAAGATACATGATTTGCAAATAATATGTGATATTATCAAATTATATAATATTTGATATTATATAAAAGGATGACCGAGAGCCATAAACAATTTGCTAGGTATATGTTAGGATATTTTAAATATTAATTATTGATTATTTGATAATTAAAAGTGGACCTGATTCTGTTCTCACCCCTTAAATTTGTATCCCAATGTGCCATGAAAATTTAATTCAATATTAGATTTAGTGGGAGATCAAAATTTGAAGATGATGATCATAGATTCTCAAAAGGAGTTCTGAGGATCAAAGACATGTAAAATATTGGAAACTTATATAATATTACATTTGCATATCTGCATTTACCTAGGTTCTGGACATGGATTCATACATGGCTCATATGGATCAATTAGTTCTCGGTTATCTATCATCTTTTATTATTTTATAATACATGTGATATATTATAAATAATCTGGATGTGCGTTATTATTAATAACATGACAAGAGTTGCATGAATCCGACAAACATACAAACAAACATGACACAAGTTTTAAAATTTTTTAAAAATAAATATCTCATTTTGGGTAAGATCCAAAATTTAAATCAAACACGTTAAAAGAAAAACTATAAGAAAATTTAATATTTTCTTACCTTTCATCAAAGGTGGATGCATGATGAATGCTACCCGGAGTCTGTGTCTGACTCATATTATTGGAGAGTCCTGAATGCCAGAAAGCTGTGACTTCCACTGATATGTTTGATGTGAACTACGTGGAACTCCCATGACTTTGGTTCATATTATTGGAGGATCTCATGACAACCGTCCACTAAGGTTCAATATTGATGGGTCAGGCTCGACACGTGAAGAGAATGTGGATTATATTATTGGGTGGCCTTCCTCAAACATGATGCAAAAGTACTTGGGGATTGCCAGAAATTACAATTGGACTCTACCTTTAGGAAATTATGATTGAATGATATTATTCGGGATCATAATTTAGCAATTGGGCCTTACGTACTCATTAAGGATATAACGTACCGTACTTTTAACTATTAAAAATTTGCGGAAAATTAAATATTTTCGTAAATGAATCATGAACCTTAAAAATTCGATATAACAAAATGTCCATCCCCAAAGAAGTTGTATAAAAGATCTCAAAGTAAAGTTTGTCTAAGATATTTGCTTAAAATCTCATTACAAATAACATAAATCAGAGTACTTTAAAACATTTCATAAAACTTAAAACTTGGCGGTCCTCGGGTTTGGCCTCCCGCCCAGTCCAAGCCAGCTCACTGGTCCACATCTCTCGTCTCCTCAAATGCCTCATCACCTGCATCGATCAAGTCTAGTGAGTCTAAAGAATCAACATGTATAAACTGGAAGTAACGAGTAATACATAATAAAATCACATGCAACTTTAAAATAGAGCGTACGTACTTGAAACTTGGACTTGCATACTTAAAGCTTGAACGTAACATATTTGAAACTTGTACATACATACATAAACATAGACGTGACATCATTATAAGACTTTTCTTAAACATGCTTGCATACTTGTACATACTTGAACATTTATAAACTTTATCAATTTGCGTAGAGATATGTTTCAAAGCAAGTGACCCCATACATAATATGCTTGATCAGACTAAACCACAGTACTGGGCTGCATGGAAGATCCACTGCCACATACATTAGATCCCCGTTCATAATTTAACGGGTGGATTGGTCCCTGGTCATACTTTATTGCTTTCCAATTCTGATCTAAACCCGTTCATGCTTTAACGGGGTGGAGAGGTCCTCGGCCACGTTCACCGACTTCCAAACCCATTCATAAATTGGTCACATGACATTTAATATACCTCAAAAACTTAAAAATATTTTCTTTGCATGTCAAACATACTTACTTGGCGTTGAGAGATTCGTTGGATCTCGCTTGAGGCTGCTGCTGCACAACCTAACATGGATTCGCATACTTAACTGGTGTAACTTAGACGTAATAATCATGCTTACGCATAAGTTCATTCATTTCCTTAGGACGTTCTAAGATTCCCTTGACTCGACCTTGTTAAACATAGCACTAAATTAAGATATCGAATCTCAAAGCGTTCAAAATAAATTTTCCCGAAAATGAAGTACATGGACCCCGTGCCCAGGTCCGGCTCCGGGTCCGTGTAGGTACTGTGAAATGTGTCGTGCAGAAAAGGAAAGGCACGGACCCCGTGCCTAGGTCCATGTAGATACTGTAAAAACACACCGAAAAAATGAAGGGCACTGACCCCGTGCTAGGTTCCGTGTGGGGGTTCGTGTAGGCTCGCAAATTTAACACTTCAAAGGAAACAAAGGCACGGACCCCGTGTAAGGGTCCGTGTAGGAGTCCGCGTAGCCTCGGATAAAAATCAACCTGCGGAAATTCTTATATTGTGTTTATTTCTCCCAAATCAACTAAATGGACTAAGAATCGATACCTCGAGACCCATCCTAAGGTGCTATTACTTTGATACAACCTGTACAAACAACGACATCCAACCTACGACACAATACAACTCAAAAACACGGAAATTGACACCAAATCGTTTCCTACGACTTCTAATGAATTCGAGTGCCTATCGACACTAACCGGCATACCAAATACCATCCCAATATCATACTAAACATACCTAAATGAAGTAACGATCACCCGTCGATCCCCAACGAAGCCTGCAACAATAAAACTTCAAGAACACATCAATAACATAATTTTTCAGAAAACGCAGTTTGAGCAGTCCCACGAAAATGATCACATCTCACTCAATTTTTATCCAAATATTTCGAATTTTATATCAAATCGAAGGTATCAAAAAGTTCTACGTTTCTTACGTGGAGAGTTTCCCAAAATCTTGACCGCCAAATCGCAGTATTCAAAAGATCAGTAAAAACGAGATTTGAGATCCCAAAAATAGTTTCAAAAGTGATCCAAACATGATTGCTCAAACTTCTACACATCACACATGTATTTTCTCGCATAAAAACATCGCAACACATAATATGACTAGATCGAAGCAGGAAAAACATAATATACATGCCTTTAAATATTTAACGTTATCGAAACGACGACTCCGAAGCGGGAAGGATGCGAGAGACGATCCGGGACGCTTGTGGAACGGTTTTCTTGAAATAAAACCACGAAAAGTTGCTGGAAAGTATAGAGGGAGGGGGCGGCTGCTCTTAGGTGGAGGAACCCTAGGTTTTTTGCTCTCAAATTCTGAAAATAAAATGTGTAGGTGTGTGTTGTGTGTTTGGTGTGTGTAAAAACGTGTAAGTGTGTGTGAGTGTGTGTAACGTGCGTGTGTGTTTTTAATAAGGAGAAATTATTGCTAACTTAGCTAATTAAAATACTAACAAAAGTTAACTCACACTAATTTTAAACAACTCCTCAATTAAAAATAAATACACACTAATTTTTTATAAAATTCTCCTTTTTAACAAATAAAATGCACAAAGCCAACTTTAAAAGTTTCAAAATTCTAAACTCACTAATTACATAATTTTAGGCTTTAAAATGCTGAAACTTATTAAATTAATTAATATGCCCTAACCTTAACTTAAAAATAAAATACCACATAAAAATATGCCAAAATCGTCACCGGTCTCTTTTCCTCGATCCCGCATCGAATGATCACCTGAAACATGAAACTCGAGAAAACATTTTAGCGTGCATCACATAACATTAAAATAATGCAATTTAATAAATCATGCATCACTAAAAATCATTTTAATTTAAATAAATGATTTAACAATTTAAATAATTGCATGAGTTTTACGTGTACTGATTTTGGCTTTACAGTTCCTCCCCACTTATATAAATTTCGTCCTCGAAATTAAATCTTACCAAATAGTTCTGGGTAGCGGTTCCTCATATCTGACTCGATCTCCTAAGTGGCCTCTACCACTGATTGGTTCAACCACTGAACCTTGACCAACTTGGTCACCTTGTTCCGAAGTCTCCGCTCCTGTCTGTCTAAGATTTGGACATATCTTTTCTCATACGACAGATCTGGAACAAGCTGCAACGGCTCATAACTCAAAACATGCGAAGGATTCGCTAAGTACTTCCTTAGCATCGAGACGTGGAACACATTGTGTACATCGGTCAGATTCGGTGGTAAGGCTACACGATAAGCTAATGTCCGAACTCTGTCAAGAATCTCGAATGGTCCAATAAATCTCGGACTGAGTTTGCCTCTTTTCCCAAATCTCATAACACCCTTCATGGGTGCTATCTTCACGAAAACGTGATCGCCTACGACAAACTCTAGATCCCTTCTCCTCTTGTCAGCATAACTCTTTTGATGGCTCTGGGCGGTCTTCATCCTGTCTCGGATCTTGACCACCACGTCTGCAGTCTGCTGAACTATCTCTGAACCAAGTTCTGCTCTCTCACCAACCCCATCCCAATGGATTGGTGTTCTGCACTTCCTTCCATACAATGCCTCGTAGGGAGCCATACCAATAGATGCTTGGAAACTGTTGTTGTAGGTAAACTTCACTAGAGATAGCTTAGATTCCCAAGTCCCATGGAAATCTATTATACAGGCTCGCAATAAATCCTCCAAAATCTGAATCACTCGCTCAGACTGGCCATCTGTCTGCGGGTGAAATGCTGTACTGAATAGCAACTTCGTCCCCATGGCTACATGTAGGCTCTTCCAGAAGGACGATGTGAATCTCGGGTCCCTATCGGACACAATAGAAACTGGGATCCCATGCAATCGTACTATCTCCCTGATATAAATCTCCGCATATTGCGTCATGGAGAAAGTCGTCTTTACTGGCAAGAAATGTGCCGACTTAGTGAGTCGATCCACTATAACCCAAATGACATTGGATCCCCTGACTGACCTCGACAATCCAACAACGAAGTCCATGGTGATATTCTCCCATTTCCACTCGGGGATAGGGAGTGGCTTAAGCAACCCTGCTGGCCTCTGATGCTCTGCCTTCACCTGCTAACAAGTGAGACATTCAGACACAAACCGACGGATGTCTCTCTTCATACCTGGCCACCAATACAAAATCTGCAGATCCTTGTACATTTTGGTACCACCTGGGTAAATAGAATACGGAGATGCGTGTGCCTCTGTCAGAATATCCTCTCTAATCGAATCAACACTAGGCACCCACATCTTTCCTCTGTACCTCACAATACCATCAGACACTGTGTAGAGTACACTGCCCTTGGCTTCGTCTTTCAGCCTCCATTTCTGCAACTGCTCATCTGAAAGCTGTCCCCTACGGATTCGGTCTAGCAAATCGGATTTGAGTGTTAGATTAGATAGTCTGGGAGCTCTGCCCTTGGGACAAACCTCTAACCCTAAACTCTGAATCTCTGACTGCAGAGGTTTCTGCACTGACAACTGTGCTACGACTGTAACTTTTCTGCTCAAAGCATCTGCCACAACATTTGCTTTCCCTAGATGGTAACTAATCTCACAATTGTAGTCTTTTACCAACTCCAACCACCGTCTATGTCTCATATTCAGCTCTTTCTGCGTGAAAAAATACTTGAGACTCTTGTGATCGGTAAATATCTGGCATTTCTCGTCGTACAAATAATGTCTCCATATCTTCAACGCAAAGACGACATCGGCTAACTCGAGATCATGAGTCGGGTAGTTCTTCTCATTCACCTTCAACTGCCTGGAAGCATAAGCTATCACCCGACCATGCTGCATCAAAACTACGCCTAGACCAAGTTTAGAGGCATCAGTGTATAGCACAAAATCGCCTTGCCCTGTTGGCATGGCTAACACTGGTGCTGAAATAAGAGCTTGCTTCAAAGTATCAAAGCTCTTCTGACATTCATCACTCCACATGAATTTAGCATTCTTCTTTTTCAGTGAAGTGAGTGGCACTGCTATCGACGAAAATTCCTGAATAAATTTCCTGTAGTAGCCTGCTAGGCCTAGGAAACTGCGAATCTCAGATGCATTCTTCGGCTCAACCCATTCCTGGACTGCTGATACCTTAGCTGGATCCACCTCAATACCACTGCTAGATATTATATGGCCCAAAAATGCTTACTTCTCCAACCAAAATTCACACTTTCTGAACTTCACGAATAACTTGCGACTCTGCAAAATCTGCAAAACTATACTCAAGTGCTGACTATGCTCCTCATGGCTCTTAGAGTAGATAAGGATGTCGTCAATGAACACTATGATGAATTGATCAAGGTAAGGCTGAAATACTCGGTTCATGAGGTCCATGAATATTGCTGGAGCGTTCGTCAGTCCAAACGGCATCACTAAGAACTCGTAATGCTCATACCTGGTTCTGAAGGCTGTTTTATGAACATCTGCCTCCTTCACCTTCAACTGATGATACCCTGATCGAAGATCTATCTTAGAGAACACTATAGATCCCTGCAACTGATCGAACAAATCCTCGTTCCTTGGAAGTGGGTATTTATTCTTGATCGTTACCTTGTTCAGTTCTCGGTAATCGATACACAGCCTCATGCTTCCGTCTTTATTCTTCACGAAGAGTACTGGTGCGTTCCAAGGTGAGAAACTAGGGCGGATGACTTCCTTCTCCAGAAGCTCCTGATTCTGCTGTTTGAGTTCTAGCATCTCAGCTGGAGCTAAACAGTACGGTGCCTTGGAGATTGGCACTGTTCCTGGCATAAGATCAATGGCGAACTCCACCTCTCTTTCTGGTGGAAGGCCTGTGACGTCATCTGGAAAGACGTCAGTAAAATCTCTGACCACTGGTACATTAGTTATAGACGGAGTGGGTATGTCAGGTACAGAAACAATGCTGGCCAAGAAAGCCTGACAACCCTTGTGCATAAGTCTCCATGCTTGCATGCAAGAGATCATGCGAGGGAAACTCCTCCATCTAGCTGGCTCGAAGAGAAACTGCTCCATGCCCAAAGGTCTTACCAACACCGACCTTTTCTGGAAATCGATAAGAACTCTGTTCTTTGTCAGCCAATCCATTCCCAAAATGATATCAAACTCTGGCATCGGCAACACAATCAAATCGGCGTACACCAGGTGGCCTGCAGTTCCAGATCGATGTCTCTAACCACGCTAGTAGCTGACAATTCTTCCCATGATGGGACGGTCACTGAGTAGCTCACGTCGAGTCCAATAGACTTGACGTCCAGGTGACTAGCGAATGTCTCCGAAATAAAGGAGTGGGTGGCTCCTGAGTCTATCAGGGCCTTCGTGGCTAGTCTCTTTATGAATATATTTCCAGTCAACAGTGTCGTGTCTGGGTTCGCCTCCTGTGCATGCATGGGAACATTCTGCCCTGAGTTGGCTGCCTCCACTGTGGGCAGTCCTTTAACTTGTCATCACTAGCTCCACATTTAAAGCACTTGCCCGACCTATATAGACACTGTCCCGGGTGTTGACGGTTGCACTTCGGGCACACTGGGTATTCCGACCTCTGAGGGGCTTGCTGCCATGGGACAGAACCCTTGCTTTTCGGCGGTCCTTGAAGTGGTTTTTTCCCATGCTGTCCCTGGAATGGCCTCTTGAACTGAGGTCGATGATGCTGCTGTTGCTGCTGCTGCTGCAGTTTCTGATAGGGCCTCTTGCCCTGCTTATCACTCTCAATATCCCTTTGGTCCTGCTCTGCCGCCAAGGCTCTAGATACGGCAACGGCATAGGTAGTAGGACCAGCAACTCTCACATCGCGGCGCAAGATCGGCTGCAAACCGTCCATAAAATGCCTCAGCTTTCCCTGGGCATCATTAGCTATCAGGGGCACAAAGTGACACCCCCTTTCGAACTTCATGACAAAGTCCGTCACACTACTGTCTCCATGTCGCAGCGTCATAAACTCCCTTATCAATCTGGATCGTACTTCCTCAGTGAAGTACTTGGAGTAGAAGACCTCCTTGAAACCGTTCCACGTTAGTGTCTGCAAGTTCACTGACACCAACACACTATCCCACTAAAGTCTGGCGTCTCCTGTCAGAAGGAACGTGGCACATCTGACCCTATCTGCGTCTTGCAGCTCCATAAATGCGAAAATCACATCGATGGACTTAATCCATCCTTCAGCTATCATCGGGTCAATATTCCCCGAGAACTCCTTAGGATTCATCCTCCTAAACCTCTCATACACCGCCTCTGGTCTGGGTCTAGCCCTTGCATCCACTGACGTCTGGTTCCCCGCAAACTGTGCGAAGAACTGAGTCATTCCTGCAAGCATCTGTGCCTGCATATCTGGCGGTGGAGGAGGTGGAGCGTCTCTCCCCTCCTCTCGAGCCTCTCTATCCTCATCCCTAGCTTCCCAGTTAATTATGCGTCTAGGAGGCATACTGTTCCAACAATTTACCCAACATGTAAACCCAATATGCATGAACATAATATCAATAGCATAAGATGCACGTAAATTGAACTTAAAACATGGACATGCTGAAATCATGACTTAATGCTTAATACATAACATAATTCAAAACTTTAAAACTTACAAACTTGAGGTGTGGCTTCGTGAGCTTCTCGCAACTGGCAGTAGGCATAACCATTTACAAGAACACCGCTCTGATACCAACTGTAACGTACCGTACTTTTAACTACTAAAAATTTGCGGAAAAATAAACATTTTCGTAAATGAATCGTGAACCTTCAAAATTCGATAAAACAAAATGTTCATCCCCAAAGTAGTTGCATAAAATATCTCAAAGTAAAGTTTGTCAAAGATATTTGCTTAAAATCTCATAACCAATAACATAAATCAGAGTACTTTTAAACATTTCATAAAACTTAAAACTTGGCGGTCCTCGAGTTTAGCCTCCCGCCCAGTCCAAGCCAGTTCACAGGTCCACATCTCTCGTCTCCTCAAATGCCTCATCACCTGCATCGATCAAGTCTAGTGAGTCTAAAGACTCAACATGTATAAACTGGAAGTAACGAGTAAAACGTAATAAAATCACATGCAACTTTAAAATAGAGTATACGTACTTGAAACTTGGACTTGCATACTTAAAGCTTGAACGTAACATACTTGAAACATGTACATACATATATAAACATAGACGTGCCATCATCATAAGACTTTTCTTAAACATGCTTGCATACTTGTACATACTTGAACATTTATAAACTTCATCATTTTGCGTAGAGATATGTTTCAAAGCAAGTGACGCATACATAATACGCCTGATCAGAATAAACCATAGTACTAGGCTGACAGGGAAGATCCACTGCCACATACATGAGATCCCCATTCATAATTTAACGGGTGGACTGGTCCCTGGTCATACTTTACCGCTTTCCAATCCTGATCTAAACCTGTTCATGCTTTAACGGGGTGGAGAGGTCCTCGGCCTCGTTCACCAACTTCCAAACTCATTCATAAATTGGTCACATGACATTTAGAATACCTCAAAAACTTAAAAATATTTTCTTTGCACGTCAAACATACTTGGTGTTGAGGGATTCGTTGGATCTCTTGGGGCCGCGGCTGCACAACCTAACATGGATTCACATACTTAATTGGTGCAACTTAGACGTAATAATCATGCTTACGCACAAGTTCATTCATTTCCTTAGGACGTTCTAAGATTCTCTTGACTCGACCTTGTTAAACATAGCACTAAACTAAGATATCGAACCTCAAAGCATTCAAAATAAATTTTCCCAAAAATGAAGTACACGAACCCCGTGCCCAGGTCCGGCTCCGGGTCCGTGTAGGTACTGTGAAATGTGTCGTGCAGAAAAGGAAAGGCACGGACCCCGTGCCTGGGTCCGTGCAGGGGTCCGTGTAGATACAGTAAAAACACACCGAAAAGAATGAAGGGCATGGACCCCGTGCTAGGGTCCGTGTAGGCTTGCGAATTTGACACTTCAAAGGAAACAAAGGGACGGACCCCGTGTAAGGGTCCGTGTAGCCTCGGATAAAAATCAACCTGCGGAAATTCTTATATTGTGCTTTTTCTCCCAACTCAACTAAATGGACTAAGAATCGATATCTCGAGACCCATCCTTAGGTGCTATTACCTTGATACAACCTGTACAAACAACGAAATCCAACCTACGATACAATACAACTCAAAAACACGGAAATTGACAGCAAATCGTTTCCTACGACTTCTAATGAATTCGAGTGCCTATCGACACTAACCAGCATACCAAATACCATCCCAACATCATACTAAACATACCTAAATGCAGCAACGATCACCCGTTGATTCTTAACGAAGCCTGCAACAATAAAACTTCAAGAACACATCAATAACATAATTTTTCAGAAAACGCAATTTGAGCAGTCCCACGAAAATGAGCATATCTACTCAATTTTTATCCAAATATTTCGAATTTTATATCAAATCAAAGACATCGAAAAGTTCTACGTTTTTACGTTTAGAGTTTTCCAAAATCTCGACCGACAAATCGCAATATTTAAAAGATCAGTAAAAACGAGATTTGAGATCCCAAAAATGGTTTCAAAAGTGATCCAAATATGATTGCTCAAACTTCTACACATCACACATGTATTTTCTCGCATAAAAACATCGCAACACATAATATGACTAGATCGACGCAGGAAAAACAGAATATACATGCCTTTAAATCTTTAACGTTACCGAAACGACGACTCCGAAGTGGGAAGAATGCGAGAGACGATCCGGGACGCTTGTGGAAGGGTTTTCTTGAAAAGAGGAACCCTAGATTCTTTGCTCTCAAATTCTGAAAATAAAATGTGTAGGTGTGTGTTGTGTGTTTGGTGTGTGTAGAAATGTGTAAGTGTGTGTGAGTGTGTGTAACGTGCGTGTGTGTTTTTAATAAGGAGAAATTATTGCTAACTTAACTAATTAAAATGCTAACAAAAGTTAACTCATACTAATTTTAAACAACTCCTCAATTAAAAATAAATATACACTAATTTTTTATAAAATTCTCCTTTTTAACAAATAAAATGCACAAAGCCAACTTTAAAAGTTTCAAAATTCTAAACTCACTAATTACATAATTTTAGGCTTTAAAATGCTGAAACTTATTAAATTAATTAATATGCCATAACCTTAACTTAAAAATAAAATACCACATAAAAATATGCCAAAATCGTCACCGGTCTCTTTTCCTCGATCCCGCATCGAATGATCGCCTGAAACATAAAACTCGAGAAAACATTTTAACGTGCATCACATAACATTAAAATAGTGCAATTTAATAAATCATGCATCACTAAAAATCATTTTAATTTAAATAAATGATTTAACAATTTAAATAATTGCATGGGTTTTACGTGTACTGATTTTGGGCTCTACAAAAGAAATTAGATTTCCCGTATTAATCAGAGGGTGGTGAAAATTTCAAAACAAATATAGTCAATTCGTAAAATCAAAAGTCCTTATTTTATGTTTTACAAAATATTTAAAATAGTCTTTAATGTTTATTATGTTTCTATTTCAGTATATCTACAATGTCTTCCCGAAATTTATTATCTTTTATTCTCGTTCAAAAAAAGCTAACTGGACCTAACTATCATAATTGCTAAGAAATTTTAAAATCGTTTAAATTCAAAGAAAATAACATATGTTCCCAAGGAAGCTAATTCAAAATAGTCTGCTGCCAATGCCCCTGTTGATGAATTGGACAAACTTGAGAAATGGTGAGACCATGATCTCCAAGCTAAGAGCTATAAGCTAGCTTCTATGTCAAACGAGTTGCAGAGGCGATTTGAGGAAGTTGTGAATGCTGCTGACATTTACGGGCATATGCAAGAGTTGTATGGTGAAAAAACACGTCCACTGAGGCACGGTACTATCAGGGAGCTCATGACATCACGCTTGCAAGAAAGAGCCTCGGTCCATGAGCATGGCGTGAGGATGATTGAGCTCATTGAAAAGTTAGTGGCTTGAACCTTATTATCCCCAATGAATTGTCCACGGACATTCTACTGCTGTCACTGCTATTGTCGTTTGATGGGTTTGTGGTAAACTTTAATATGAACAAGTTGGAGGCCAACCTAGAAGAAGTGTGTGTAACTAGAATTTTTGACGCAAATTTTTTAAGCGTATTTTTTAACAGGTGGACATTAGATTTAATTAAATTTTTGTTAGTGATTTTGTGACTAACCGTGTCTTAAAATACAACTACTTTAATATTTACATAAAATTTTAATATTTGCAAAAAATTTTAAAATTTTCTTATTAACTAATTTGTTATAAATATAACTCGTAAAATAAATCACGGTCACCAATCGTGCTAAAAATAAAGTTAATATTAAACCTCAATCATTTGAAAATCTCAACCAAAAATTCAAGTTAAAAACATCCACAATAATTTGAGAAAGTCTAACATAATATAAAAATTCGGCATACTAATCACAAAAACCAGTGCAATAAAAGCAGAGTAAATAGATTTAAAATGTGCATAATAAAACTCGTTAACTACAAGGTCCTCGAGTTTGCACTGCCACTAGTCCGAGCCTGCTCACTGATCACTGTCTCCTCAACTACATCATCAGCATCAATCAAGTTTACTGAGACTAATGACTCAGCATGCATAAACTATGAATATCAAGTAATACGCAATAAAAATTCATGCAATTTAAACATAGATCGTACATAGCATAATATAAGCATAAATATGTATAATGCTACTTTCTTGCATAAATAATTTCATAAAATCATATTTTCGTGCTCATCATCGTAATTGTAATCGTAAATCATTTTGTGTAGAGTTCCGTTCAATGTAAATGACCCATAACATAAATCGTTTGATCAAATTAAACCACAGTACTGGGCCGACAGAGATCACCACAGCCCTTGGACTGGATGTCGGCTCCTTAACATAACATAATTTCTCTGAAGACGTTGGAGAGGTCCCCCGGACACGTTCTCCGGCTTCCAAACCCGTAAAATAATTTGGCCACAAGACAAATTGCATACCTCAAAAATAAATATTTTGCACGTCATACATACTTACAAACATCGTGAACCTCGTTGGATCATCCTTGGACATGCTGTCCTGAATTAAATAGAACCACTCAAGACGTACCAATCGACTTGGGACTCGACCCATACATAAAATACATCATAACCTACTACCCAAGTCCCTAGACCAGCCCGAACCATGCCCGAACTCTGTACCATGCACAACGAACCATCTAGACACAAGTTGCCCAAAGAGTAACACTATGACACTTATGCGTTCCGTACGAATTTCTATCGATTATAACTAGAACCAAACCTGAACCAAGCCCTAGACTCAACCTTTAGACATAACTTAAGCCTTTGGTCCAGCCCATTCCAGCCCATAATACTCCACAGCTCCTTAAACAACACAAAATACAGCCCTAGACGCACACCGCCTACATGCACGCATGGCTCGATCCCAAGTTTAGCAGCTATTCCATCCAACCAGCCTCTAAACAACCTATACCAGGCCTATCTAGGGACCCTAAGATCCCGACTAGACCCTAGCCACGCACCCTGGTCCAGCTTAGCACCAAACAGATGTGAACCCGCGATAAAGCCTTTATGTGCACACGGCTGCGCTTGTTTCGTTTCCAACTGTCCAGAAGCTTCTCGAACCCTCTCTGACAACTTAACAACATCTAAACACATCCTAAAACATAGCCATAGGTAGCAGCAAGCCCTAGGTACTGCCCAATGAAGGCAACGATCAAAGCTCGAAGAAAACGTAGAAGTTCATATGTATTTCGTATCAAAACGAGTTTTAATAATGTTCTAGCATACATATAATCAAATTAATGTATTTCCATGCATATTTTATATCAAATAATTTCAACACCTTTATTTTTCATCATCGTAATTATGGTTTTTGGTTCAAACAAGCTGAGTTGTCATTCAAAATTTTCAACCAAAATCTTTGTTACAAAGTCTAAAGTTGTTTGTCGATGCATTTTCCTCCGATATGAAAAGTCACAAGTATGTGTGTTACGATAAACATATATAGAGAATTGTGATGAATTTTTTTATTTGTGATGCACGTATTTTCCAGCTGCAACTCGATGTCACACATCTAATATCATAAATTTTTTAGTTGGATTTCCGAACATCTATTTCAAACAACGCATTTAAAAAAATCTTAATCAACTCTGTTTGAAATTCATCATTGCTCTCAAACTCTTGACCGACAAAAAAGTTAGACAAATCGTTAAAAGAACAAGTAACATTCCTTTCAACATCTTCCACCACAGCTAATAATGTAGAATCTTGTACATCTTGTTCAAGATAAGAAAATTCAACTTGTGTATTCTGTGTTGTACGCAATGTAAGCTCATCAACATGATAATATTCATTCACAACAAATTCATCTTGCACTATTTCAGCTACCAATTATCACTCTTTGCTATTTTATCCACCATATTTCCATGCTCATTCATTTTATTGTCAATCATTCTCAAAAAATACCCCATCAAAATATTCATCATATGTTCTCTCATTATCATCATATACTTCAGTTTCACTATTGTTAACTCTATCATTATTAAGATCTCGGCAAATTTCAACTTCTTTAGCATTGTCATTTTTTTCATAACTGATTCCAAAGCCACTTGTTTTGATCATTTCAACATGAAAAAAATGTTTAACATTTGAAATGCGAAAAGAAAGTATTGTTTTTTCATATATATATTGGTCTTGGATTACATATCTCAAATTTTGGCAAGTAACTTAGCTTCAATACCATATCATGCCTATCCAAATGTGTGTGGATTATCCTCTACTCAAGTAATTTGATTTGTCATTCAGTTTGTTAAAATATTTATCTCGGTCGGATAAGCTATATGATTTAAATCCAAATGAAGTCTCTCAAAAATTGCATCTTCAACTTCTTCAATGCTTACATTACTCTCATCAATAGATATAGTATGCCAACCTGAATTATTAAATCATATCTCCGCGCACACAATCTGTGACAAAAATAAGTATAAATAATTGATGTAAAGGAGTTGGAAATATACAAATTGACATATTTACATTCATGTATTAAATTACAAAAATACATGTAATACGTGACAAAAAATAATTACTTTTATAGCATGGACAACCTACTAAATGAAACAAAATACCGATCGCTCCTCTTACCCTAAATCTTCCCTGAAGATACATGTGAACAGTAACTGACTGCAATATATGATTTAACCTACAGAAAATTAGTCGACTAGCTGAATGCTATTAGCCGACTGCAATATATGATTTAACCTACTGAAACCTAACTGACTGACTGATAGATATTAACCGATTGCGATATATAGCTTATCCGATTGAGATAAATATTTTAACAAACTTGAAGGGAAATATTATTTTCGAGTTTAATTGATATATTTCTTGACTTAAATTATTTCCTTAACAACATGCTTTCCTTGTTGCCTTGACTAAGTAAATATTTAATATGATTTTGTCTTTCTTAGATAATGAGATAATCATTTAAATATATTCGGAGATATGGTATTTCTGATAATGAATTGATGAGATATGGTAGTAGTGTTTAAAAAGAGTTTATTCCTAACAAAACTCTTATCTTTCCTTGTGAAGTAGGTTACCTTATGGAATGAAACTCCACATCTATAAATAAGAGACCAAGACATCATTGAGTTCTTCTTATTCTCGCTCGGTCAATATTCACTCACATGTGCACGTTCAGGAATTCAGAGAAAACCTTATTCAAGAGACGTGTTGTGAAGAGTGTGATAGAGTGTTGCTGTGAATGTTGCGAACATCTGCGGACAATATCTGTGAGAAAGTTGGCCGAAGATTGCTTTTCGTGGATCTACTTTTTAGCAACACGTTTTGCTTTCTTGTTTTAGTTTATTCTGGTTATTTGTTTTAGAAAGCATTTGTTTTCTCAACTTGTTGGGGAAACTGATTTTAGTGAGAATCACTAGTGATTGATTTTTGTAAACGATTGGTTTTTCTAGTGATATTTTTTTGCCATAATACTTGTGCAAATTTAATCTTGTCTAAGTAGTTTATTTAAAGTCAATTCGTGTTACAAAATACGATTTTTTGCTGCATGTTGTCCCAGATGTTGTAACATCTGGAACAACACCAAATTCTGACAAAACACAAATTTTCTATTTTACATCATATACTGATATTCTTATTATTTTGAGCATCTGTCGGACAAAATAATTCTAACAAGTAGTATCTGTGGGGACCCGGATGCTAATCATCTTTGGGATTTAATTATCAATTAAGATAAACAGGGTCTAAAAATTTTTCTTTAAAATGCGGAAGGTAATGGAATCAATCTATTATACAAACCAGTATAATAATACAAATCTTGTACAACATGCTTCTAGTTCAGACTAGTCTAAGGTTGAACTACTAAATTTCAAGTATTAAACCAAGTCTACATCCAAGTCCGGAATCACCACTCTAATCTCGATCTCTCATCGTCTTCTTGACCCCGATCTTGTCCCACCTGTTGTCTTGCATACATACAAACAAGACAACAGCCGGATACTCCGGTGAGAATAAATCCCAGTATAAATAATGTATACATGCAGTTAACTGAATTAACATAAAAGCATGAATTATATCTTATCACATGTAGCATAATCAAACAACATGTATCAATACCAGTCTGTAATTAAAACATGAATCGTAATCTACGAAACATAAATCAATACGGATCTGTAAATCAAATTCTAGTCTCAATATCGAAGACTCGACTCATCTCTCATTCTAATCTAGGGATCCCGGTGAATAAGAACGTAACAAGTCTCCCACCTACTACTACCAGTCGCAGTGGCGGTACGTTCTTATTTCTGGACTTTGGTCTAGCTGTATCGAATAATCTACAATAAGAACAATATCTGTATCTTAAGCACATCGATACACCAAACGTCCAGTGCCTTGGCGTATCTACCAAGACTAAGCCTATTCTGACAATGTGCAATGGGTCAGTGACAAGTCTGTCAAAATCTAACCCCTCTGTCAGTGACTCTTACTTAATAGCTCTCTGCTTTCTACTTCTAATTTAATAGAATAAACATACTCATTAAAATACAAAGGTATAAAAACAATACCATACAAGTATGTGGTTTAGGGAAACTCGAGTTAAATCTAACTCAAGTCGATCTCCCAATTGACATCGATTTATACCTTTCTCTTCTCGGTCTGATGACGACGAAGTCTTGTATTCCAATCTGTCCATATCCAAATCTAATAAGGACAATCATATAAATACCATATCAGTATATAACTCAATTCAAGAACTGTTCTGATCAATAATCAAATCGGTATATAATCTGATCCATATCTGAATACGGTACAATCTAATTCATATCAATGATATCACGATACAATCGAAATCATTACTGAATCTGATCAATATCAATCTACTGATTTTTCGACGGCATAACAATACAGTCACGATAACCCCGTCTATCCCAACATCACATATATAATACCAGAATTCATAACCAGTATCAGTACAACTCAAAATCTGAATAATAACACAACTCTGATATAGAATCTCAACTAAATCAACTCTGAAATTCATAACAATTTCATAAACAGTCTATTCTTTAATCTGACTTCAGTTATACAATGTCTACTGTAGCAGAAACATCATATCTGATTCATATTCAATTCTGACAATATCATAACTTCAAATCATGTCTAAACGTAACGAAACTTACGTCCAGTTGTAGCCTGCGTCGATAGGAACACAGTACTGAAGTCGGATTCAAAAACAAACGGACGGATTCCTCACAAACGGCGTAAGAATATTTCAATTCTTTCTTGCACTTCCCTCGGCTCTTTCCTTCATTCCCTTGAATTTCATGTAGGTATATATATATATACACGTTCCTTAGGTAGGAGGCAAGTGGCTTAATCTTCATACTGCAGGTCGCACCGCGGGTGCGCTCACTTTTGCGCCGCGGGTGCGCTCCATGTATTGATATGCATCAACTTTCCCCGAAGCTTGGA
This sequence comes from Primulina tabacum, assembly GCF_025594145.1. Classification (NCBI taxonomy): domain Eukaryota; kingdom Viridiplantae; phylum Streptophyta; class Magnoliopsida; order Lamiales; family Gesneriaceae; genus Primulina; species Primulina tabacum. The sequence goes on from NC_134567.1 coordinate 5,227,707, forward strand.
CCGCGGGTGCGCTTTGTCTTTTAACGCGGGCGCGCTGACCCTACTGGTACAACACCGCGGGTGCGGTCTTTCTAGCACCGCGGGTGCGCTCAATCTCCAGTAGCACTTTCATACCCTACTGGCCATGCACCGCGGGTGCGGTGTCACTTCTGTAATTAATCTCCAACTCTCTGTCCATCAACCGCGGGTGCGGTCTTGTTCGTAGCGCGGGTGCGCTCATGCTACTGTAATTCTTCCACAATTCATGAGTTCAACCGCGGGTGCGGTCCTTTCCTTACCGCGGGTGCGGTCCTTTCCTTACCGCGGGTGCAGTCTATATTTCATGCACCACTTCATAATCTCATTTAGTGCTTCTCATTACATGTCATGCATACTCATATCTTCCGAATATCACATCAATGAAGACTGATAAATCTCAAGCCTTACATTTCTCCCCCTCTTAGATCTAAGTTCGTCCTCGAACTCGCAAGTAATCAATTCAGACATATCAGAAGGAATGTATACAGAGTTTAAATCAAAACTCATGTCAATGAATCCATTCTGAAATCTTAATCTCATATCAGATTCTATCTTTCAAGGAATATTTCTAATGCTCCGTCGACTTTACTGTATATGCAACAGTAGAATATTTTTCGTTCTAAATTTTCTTCCTTTCACGGATCTCTGATTCCAGACCGGAGTATTCATTCAAGAAGCATAAAATCATAATACCACTCGAAATCATTTTAATCGAATCAATCGCAAAATACTGGCTATACAATATCCGTATATACCAATCAACAGCTCATACCAAATTAATATCATTAGTTGTTATCAACTCTGTTTATTCCAGTCAAGGATATACTAAATCTTCGGCCCCAAATACCAATCGTCATCATCCGACGTTGGTTTATTAAGTCTGTCTGGTCTGAGCTATCTTTATTCTCTTCTGAATTAGCTACATTTTCTTTGTTATATCTCTGATCAATTTAGATTAAAGTTCATATATCTCAAAGATATCATCTCTATATGAAAGAAATCTGTGGTACTCACTGTACAATATATTATCTGCAACTATCTCATTACTCTCTTGATGGCTATTATCATACTATAATTCATAGGATGACAATATGTCATATTAACTAGTGCTAGCGTCCAGCACTACAACTCCATAATTATCTTCTAATATCTGGATAGTACGCTCTGGCTATCTGTCAGTCGGTGGATAATATATGAATGAGTTCATGGTACGTTCTGCCACAATTACAAACTCAATCAAAATCATAATCTGATATAGTCTAGTTCTACATTCTGATCAGTCTGACCATTTCTTTGACATCGATCTGTGTCATTTGGTCATGTTTGTACGTTATCTGGTACAAACTAATAGATATAGATTGGACAATCTGTTAATCACAATCATATTACATCACAATCTGGAAAGTATTGCAGTGGTCTTATTACGAAATTCATCGAAATATACTCCCCATGTCTAGTTAGAAATATACCAATTTTGTAATAACTCTTCTGATTTCTATCTTCATTTATTGACGGTTCAGACATTTCAGTACAATTCTGCCAACATTTCAGCATAAATTCTGCCATAACTGATTTAATCTGTCTATATCAAAACTATATGTTCGAATTATCATCTACTTTCTGTTACCTGAACGACTACTGAATCCATTTCTGTGCGCTTCTAACCCTATCTGTCATTTCCAATTCGAACTATTTGGTATAAACAATCAGTTAATAATATAAATTAAAGAAAAAATACCTACCTGGTATTCGGTTCTGATTGTCGATATCAAATTCTGTTGTACTATTCTGAAACATTTGACATCACAAGATAATCATTCTCATACCGTAAAATCACTATCTGTCACTCTGATCGATGCTCTGTTCTGATTATTGAAATTAAGCTCTGAACATTCTGATTATATTTCTGATCTACTGAAATTCTCGAATTCAACTCTGATTCGGATTGAACTGATATAATCTCAACGGTTCACATTGATCTGTATCAAATACGGCTGTAGAAATATAACAATACTCAGGCAGACACAAAATAACAATCGTATAAGATAATCTGCCAACTCAGACCAAAAATAAATTTCTGACAATTCTGACATTTCTGAAATTTCTGATATTTCTGATATTTCTGATCTCTCTAATATCGGTATCATTCTTAGCTACTGATCATGATCTCAACTGTGTCAAAATCAATCGGTATGCTAACTTCAGATATCGCATATTCTGAATACAATCTGTTTCCAGCAGGATTCATATCTGAATAATATTTGTATACAATATTCACAGTTCTCAGAGTATTCAATACAATCTTCAGATATTCGATTCAGTCAATCAGATGCTGTAAGTATATCAAGCTATCATAGATACAACAAGCATGAAATCATCAGAATATCTTTGAACATACTGAAATATGCCAAAGAGAAACATTAAATCAGATGTAACTCCTGGTTGGTACTCTTCTACCGATCTTTTAATTCTTTCAATTCATTCAGTGTCATTCTGGACATTCAATATCATTCTGTACTGAATTCTAAAACACAAACAGTACCTGATCTCAATTCAATTCTGAAATCTATCTTTCTGATATAAAGCAAATCTGAAATCTTATCTGGGCAAACATCAGCCAACTCGTACATCATTGGCAAATCTGCCAATGCTAGACTCGCTTTCAGTATGTCTACTGAATACATAAGGATGCCCTCTGCTCCTTTCTGTAATAATCGAGTCACAGACAATACAAATATCAAAGGAATTTTAAATCTAGAATCCTTACCGTGAAATCTTTACTCATCAGCCATATCTGGTCTGAATCTTATACTCTCCTGAAAGGAATCTTTAATAGTTCTGTACTTGTTCAGCATATTAATATCAATAATGCAGTCAACTTAGAAAACACAAGTACATCATAATCTAACTCAATCTTATTCTCATCTTACTGTAGTATACAATATTTCACAGAAATATCTGATGTCAACATTTCCCCCAAAAGATAAAGAATAAATACTACAGTACAACCAAACCCAACAGATAGGGCATATCTCAATGTCATTCAGTCAAAGATAATCATATGGAATGCATTAGTATATATCAATATATATGCAATATCGTCATAAAAGAACAGTACATATCACTATATCATCAAGTGTGCCCTGGGTCTGTTCTTCGGTCTTCTGCTCCCTAAAATCTTCGGGAACTTCTCTGAGGACAAACTCTAGCAATGTGTCCCGGCTGTCTACAAATATGGCAACTACCAGTCACTCCCTGGCATTGCTCGGTGGGATGTCTCCCTCCGCAAGTTCTGCAATATACTCCAGTATAACTCAGGCTGGAACCACTGGAGCTAGACGAACCACTCAGTCCGCTCCCTAACTTTTTGAATGGCTTCTTTCGAGCTTTCAGCAAATCTTGCTTTCCACTCGTACTGCCGCGATCAAATCGGAGAGGGGATTGCTGTGTCTGGGGTTGCATCGCACACACCCTTTTTAGTTGTCTAATCAGATTCGCCTCCGCTCTCTTCGCTTTACTCAAGGCATCAGCAAAATGATAAGGTCGCATATTCATCAATGCAACTATCTCCGAGTTCAGCCGCTACAGCTTCATCATTCCCAATTACATGAGGAGCAAAACGCAGTAGAGTAGAGAATTTAGCAACATATCCTTCAATATTTAGTTGACCTTGTCTCAAATTCTCAAACTCTGCTTTCTTGTCCTCCTGGTACGAAACTGAGAAAAATATTCGATAAAATTCAGTTCTGAATATTTCCCACGAAATCACTGTACCTCCCTGTTCTAGTTCTCACAATCTTCAGACGTCTCGACACCACTCAGAATCGGCGGCTGAAATAACTGAAATTCTTCCAACTGTATTTCCATCTGAGTTTCTGATATATCTATCTGTTCAGTCGAAGTACTACCCCTTTCTGGAATTCTCTGTGGAGGTATATCTGCTTATCAAAACGTTAGTACTCAAATACTACAAATCTGTTCCAATCTTTCTCTGATCATCTTACTGCTGATCAAGAATCAAATCTGATTCATACTCAATAATACATATTACCAATTCAAATCAGATAATTAGATAACATGTATTTTAAAGCAGTAAAGCATAATGTCATGCTAGCACACACAATGTAAGTCAACATTAAAATAAATCTCATGCTAGCAATCACATGCAAGGAAAGAAAAACTCAATCTACCCCGCTCATTCTCTTCTATCTTCGTCTAAAGGATCTATCGCTCTGATACCACCAGTTGTGGGGACCCGGACGCTAATCATCTTCTTAATCATCTTTGGGATTTAATTATCAATTAAGATAAACAGGGTCTAAATTTTTTTTTTTAAAATGCGGAAGGTAATGGAATCAATCTATTATACAAACCAGTATAATAATACAAATCTTGTACAACATGCTTCTAGTTCAGACTAGTCTAAGGTTGAACTACTAAATTTCAAGTATTAAACCAAGTCTACATCCAAGTCCGGAATCACCACTCTAATCTCGATCTCTCATCGTCTTCTTGACCCCGATCTTGTCCCACCTGTTGTCATGCACACATACAAACAAGACAACAGCCGGATACTCCGGTGAGAATAAATCCCAGTATAAATAATGTATACATGCAGTTAACTGAATTAACATAAAAGCATGAATTATATCTTATCACATGTAGCATAATCAAACAACATGTATCAATACCAGTCTGTAATTAAAACATGAATCGTAATCTACGAAACATAAATCAATACGGATCTGTAAATCAAATTCTAGTCTCAATATCGAAGACTCGACTCATCTCTCATTCTAATCTAGGGATCCCGGTGAATAAGAACGTAACAAGTCTCCCACCTACTACTACCAATCGCAGTGGCGGTACGTTCTTATTTCTGGACTTTGGTCTAGCTGTATCGAATAATCTACAATAAGAACAATATATGTATCTTAAGCACATCGATACACCAAACGTCCAGTGCCTTGGCGTATCTACCAAGACTAAGCCTATTCTGACAATGTGCAATGGGTCAGTGACAAGTCTGTCAAAATCTAACCCCTCTGTCAGTGACTCTTACTTAATAGCTCTCTGCTTTCTACTTCTAATTTAATAGAATAAACATACTCATTAAAATACAAAGGTATAAAAACAATACCATACAAGTATGTGGTTTAGGGAAACTCGAGTTAAATCTAACTCAAGTCGATCTCCCAATTGACATCGATTTATACCTTTCTCTTCTCGGTCTGATGACGACGAAGTCTTGTATTCCAATCTGTCCATATCCAAATCTAATAAGGACAATCATATAAATACCATATCAGTATATAACTCAATTCAAGACCTGTTCTGATCAATACTCAAATCGGTATATAATCTGATCCATATCTGAATAAGGTACAATCTATTTCATATCAATGATATCACGATACAATCGAAATCATTACTGAATCTGATCAATATCAATCTACTGATTTTTCGACGGCATAACAATACAGTCACGATAACCCCGTCTATCCCAACATCACATATATAATACCAGAATTCATAACCAGTATCAGTACAACTCAAAATCTGAATAATAACACAACTCTGATATAGAATCTCAACTAAATCAACTCTGAAATTCATAACAATTTCATAAACAGTCTATTCTTTAATCTGACTTCAGTTATACAATGTCTACTGTAGCAGAAACATCATATCTGATTCATATTCAATTCTGACAATATCATAACTTCAAATCATGTCTAAACGTAACGAAACTTACGTCCAGTTGTAGCCTGCGTCGATAGGAACACAGTACTGAAGTCGGATTCAAAAACAAACGGACGGATTCCTCACAAACGGCGTAAGAATATTTCAATTCTTTCTTGCACTTCCCTCGGCTCTTTCCTTCATTCCCTTGAATTTCATGTAGGTATATATATATATACACGTTCCTTAGGTAGGAGGCAAGTGGCTTAATCTTCATACTGCACGTCGCACCGCGGGTGCGCTCACTTTTGCGCCGCGGGTGCGCTCCATGTATTGATATGCATCAACTTTCCCCGAAGCTTGGACCGTGGGTGCGCTTTGTCTTTTAACGCGGGCGCGCTGACCCTACTGGTACAACACCGCGGGTGCGGTCTTTCTAGCACCGCGGGTGCGCTCAATCTCCAGTAGCACTTTCATACCCTACTGGCCATGCACCGCGGGTGCGGTGTCACTTCTGTAATTAATCTCCAACTCTCTGTCCATCAACCGCGGGTGCGGTCTTGTTCGTAGTGCGGGTGCGCTCATGCTACTGTAATTCTTCCACAATTCATGAGTTCAACCGCGGGTGCGGTCCTTTCCTTACCGCGGGTGCGGTCCTTTCCTTACCGCGGGTGCAGTCTATATTTCATGCACCACTTCATAATCTCATTTAGTGCTTCTCATTACATGTCATGCATACTCATATCTTCCGAATATCACATCAATGAAGACTGATAAATCTCAAGCCTTACATTTCTCCCCCTCTTAGATCTGAGTTCGTCCTCGAACTCGCAAGTAATCAATTTAGACATATCAGAAGGAATGTATACAGAGTTTAAATCAAAACTCATGTCAATGAATCCATTCTGAAATCTTAATCTCATATCAGATTCTGTCTTTCAAGGAATATTTCTAATGCTCCGTCGACTTTACTGTATATGCAACAGTAGAATATTTTTCGTTCTAAATTTTCTTCCTTTCACGGATCTCTGATTCCAGACCGGAGTAGTCATTCAAGAAGCATAAAATCATAATACCACTCGAAATCATTTTAATCGAATCAATCGCAAAATACTGGCTATACAATATCCGTATATACCAATCAACAGCTCATACCAAATTAATATCATTAGTTGTTATCAACTCTGTTTATCCCAGTCAAGGATATACTAAATCTTCGGCCCCAAATACCAATCGTCATCATCCGACGTTGGTTTATTAAGTCTGTCTGGTCTGAGCTATCTTTATTCTCTTCTGAATTAGCTACATTTTCTTTGTTATATCTCTGATCAATTTAGATTAAAGTTCATATATCTCAAAGATATCATCTCTATATGAAAGAAATCTGTGGTAGTCACTGTACAATATATTATCTGCAACTATCTCATTACTCTCTTGATGGCTATTATCATACTATAATTCATAGGATGACAATATGTCATATTAACTAGTGCTAGCGTCCAGCACTACAACTCCATAATTATCTTCTAATATCTGGATAGTACGCTCTGGCTATCTGTCAGTCGGTGGATAATATATGAATGAGTTCATGGTACGTTCTGCCACAATTACAAACTCAATCAAAATCATAATCTGATATAGTCTAGTTCTACATTCTGATCAGTCTGACCATTTCTTTGACATCGATCTGTGTCATTTGGTCATGTTTGTACGTTATCTGGTACAAACTAATAGATATAGATTGGACAATCTGTTAATCAAAATCATATTACATCACAATCTGGAAAGTATTGCAGTGGTCTTATTACGAAATTCATCGAAATATACTCCCCATGTCTAGTTAGAAATATACCAATTCTGTAATAACTCTTCTGATTTCTATCTTTCTATCTTCATTTATTGACGGTTCAGACATTTCAGTACAATTCTGCCAACATTTCAGCATAAATTCTGCCATAACTGATTTAATCTGTCTATATCAAAACTATATGTTCGAATTATCATCTACTTTCTGTTACCTGAACGACTACTGAATCCATTTCTGTGCGCTTCTAACCCTATCTGTCATTTCCAATTCGAACTATTTGGTATAAACAATCAGTTAATAATATAAATTAAAGAAAAAATACCTACCTGGTATTCGGTTCTGATTGTCGATATCAAATTCTGTTGTACTATTCTGAAACATTTGACATCACAAGATAATCATTCTCATACCGTAAAATCACTATCTGTCACTCTGATCGATGCTCTGTTCTGATTATTGAAATTAAGCTCTGAACATTCTGATTATATTTCTGATCTACTGAAATTCTCGAATTCAACTCTGATTCGGATTGAACTGATATAATCTCAACGGTTCACATTGATCTGTATCAAATACGGCTGTAGAAATATAACAATACTCAGGCAGACACAAAATAACAATCGTATAAGATAATCTGCCAACTCAGACCAAAAATAAATTTCTGACAATTCTGACATTTCTGAAATTTCTGATATTTCTGATATTTCTGATCTCTCTAATATCGGTATCATTCTTAGCTACTGATCATGATCTCAACTGTGTCAAAATCAATCGGTATGCTAACTTCAGATATCGCATATTCTGAATACAATCTGTTTCCAGCAGGATTCATATCTGAATAATATTTGTATACAATATTCACAGTTCTCAGAGTATTCAATACAATCTTCAGATATTCGATTCAGTCAATCAGATGCTGTAAGTATATCAAGCTATCATAGATACAACAAGCATGAAATCATCAGAATATCTTTGAACATACTGAAATATGCCAAAGAGAAACATTAAATCAGATGTAACTCCTGGTTGGTACTCTTCTACCGATCTTTTAATTCTTTCAATTCATTCAGTGTCATTCTGGACATTCAATATCATTCTGTACTGAATTCTAAAACACAAACAGTACCTGATCTCAATTCAATTCTGAAATCTATCTTTCTGATATAAAGCAAATCTGAAATCTTATCTGGGCAAACATCAGCCAACTCGTACATCATTGGCAAATCTGCCAATGCTAGACTCGCTTTCAGTATGTCTACTGAATACATAAGGATGCCCTCTGCTCCTTTCTGTAATAATCGAGTCACAGACAATACAAATATCAAAGGAATTTTAAATCTAGAATCCTTACCGTGAAATCTTTACTCATCAGCCATATCTGGTCTGAATCTTATACTCTCCTGAAAGGAATCTTTAATAGTTCTGTACTTGTTCAGCATATTAATATCAATAATGCAGTCAACTTAGAAAACACAAGTACATCATAATCTAACTCAATCTTATTCTCATCTTACTGTAGTATACAATATTTCACAGAAATATCTGATGTCAACATTTCCCCCAAAAGATAAAGAATAAATACTACAGTACAACCAAACCCAACAGATAGGGCATATCTCAATGTCATTCAGTCAAAGATAATCATATGGAATGCATTAGTATATATCAATATATATGCAATATCGTCATAAAAGAACAGTACATATCACTATATCATCAAGTGTGCCCTGGGTCTGTTCTTCGGTCTTCTGCTCCCTAAAATCTTCGGGAACTTCTCTGAGGACAAACTCTAGCAATGTGTCCCGGCTGTCTACAAATATGGCAACTACCAGTCACTCCCTGGCATTGCTCGGTGGGATGTCTCCCTCCGCAAGTTCTGCAATATACTCCAGTATAACTCAGGCTGGAACCACTGGAGCTAGACGAACCACTCAGTCCGCTCCCTAACTTTTTGAATGGCTTCTTTCGAGCTTTCACCAAATCTTGCTTTCCACTCGTACTGCCGCGATCAAATCGGAGAGGGGATTGCTGTGTCTGGGGTTGCATCGCACACACCCTTTTTAGTTGTCTAATCAGATTCGCCTCCGCTCTCTTCGCTTTACTCAAGGCATCAGCAAAATGATAAGGTCGCATATTCATCAATGCAACTATCTCCGAGTTCAGCCGCTACAGCTTCATCATTCCCAATTACATGAGGAGCAAAACGCAGTAGAGTAGAGAATTTAGCAACATATCCTTCAATATTTAGTTGACCTTGTCTCAAATTCTCAAACTCTGCTTTCTTGTCCTCCCGGTACGAAACTGAGAAAAATATTCGATAAAATTCAGTTCTGAATATTTCCCACGAAATCACTGTACCTCCCTGTTCTAGTTCTCACAATCTTCAGACGTCTCGACACCACTCAGAATCGGCGGCTGAAATAACTGAAATTCTTCCAACTGTATTTCCATCTGAGTTTCTGATATATCTATCTGTTCAGTCGAAGTACTACCCCTTTCTGGAATTCTCTGTGGAGGTATATCTGCTTATCAAAACGTTAGTACTCAAATACTACAAATCTGTTCCAATCTTTCTCTGATCATCTTACTGCTGATCAAGAATCAAATCTGATTCATACTCAATAATACATATTACCAATTCAAATCAGATAATTAGATAACATGTATTTTAAAGCAGTAAAGCATAATGTCATGCTAGCACACACAATGTAAGTCAACATTAAAATAAATCTCATGCTAGCAATCACATGCAAGGAAAGAAAAACTCAATCTACCCCGCTCATTCTCTTCTATCTTCGTCTAAAGGATCTATCGCTCTGATACCACCAGTTGTGGGGACCCGGACGCTAATCATCTTCTTAATCATCTTTGGGATTTAATTATCAATTAAGATAAACAGGGTCTAAATTTTTTTTTTTTTAAATGCGGAAGGTAATGGAATCAATCTATTATACAAACCAGTATAATAATACAAATCTTGTACAACATGCTTCTAGTTCAGACTAGTCTAAGGTTGAACTACTAAATTTCAAGTATTAAACCAAGTCTACATCCAAGTCCGGAATCACCACTCTAATCTCGATCTCTCATCGTCTTCTTGACCCCGATCTTGTCCCACCTGTTGTCATGCACACATACAAACAAGACAACAGCCGGATACTCCGGTGAGAATAAATCCCAGTATAAATAATGTATACATGCAGTTAACTGAATTAACATAAAAGCATGAATTATATCTTATCACATGTAGCATAATCAAACAACATGTATCAATACCAGTCTGTAATTAAAACATGAATCGTAATCTACGAAACATAAATCAATACGGATCTGTAAATCAAATTCTAGTCTCAATATCGAAGACTCGACTCATCTCTCATTCTAATCTAGGGATCCCGGTGAAAAAGAACGTAACAAGTCTCCCACCTACTACTACCAGTTGCAGTGGCGGTACGTTCTTATTTCTGGACTTTGGTCTAGCTGTATCGAATAATCTACAATAAGAACAATATATGTATCTTAAGCACATCGATACACCAAACGTCCAGTGCCTTGGCGTATCTACCAAGACTAAGCCTATTCTGACAATGTGCAATGGGTCAGTGACAAGTCTGTCAAAATCTAACCCCTCTGTCAGTGACTCTTACTTAATAGCTCTCTGCTTTCTACTTCTAATTTAATAGAATAAACATACTCATTAAAATACAAAGGTATAAAAACAATACCATACAAGTATGTGGTTTAGGGAAACTCGAGTTAAATCTAACTCAAGTCGATCTCCCAATTGACATCGATTTATACCTTTCTCTTCTCGGTCTGATGACGACGAAGTCTTGTATTCCAATCTGTCCATATCCAAATCTAATAAGGACAATCATATAAATACCATATCAGTATATAACTCAATTCAAGATCTGTTCTGATCAATACTCAAATCGGTATATAATCTGATCCATATCTGAATAAGGTACAATCTAATTCATATCAATGATATCACGATACAATCGAAATCATTACTAAATCTGATCAATATCAATCTACTGATTTTTCGACGGCATAACAATACAGTCACGATAACCCCGTCTATCCCAACATCACATATATAATACAAGAATTCATAACCAGTATCAGTACAACTCAAAATCTGAATAATAACACAACTCTGATATAGAATCTCAACTAAATCAACTCTGAAATTCATAACAATTTCATAAACAGTCTATTCTTTAATCTGACTTCAGTTATACAATGTCTACTGTAGCAGAAACATCATATCTGATTCATATTCAATTCTGACAACATCATAACTTCAAATCATGTCTAAACGTAACGAAACTTACGTCCAGTTGTAGCCTGCGTCGATAGGAACACAGTACTGAAGTCGGATTCAAAAACAAACGGACGGATTCCTCACAAACGGCGTAAGAATATTTCAATTCTTTCTTGCACTTCCCTCGGCTCTTTCCTTCATTCCCTTGAATTTCATGTAGGTATATATATATATACACGTTCCTTAGGTAGGAGGCAAGTGGCTTAATCTTCATACTGCACGTCGCACCGCGGGTGCGCTCACTTTTGCGCCGCGGGTGCGCTCCATGTATTGATATGCATCAACTTTCCCCGAAGCTTGGACCGCGGGTGCGCTTTGTCTTTTAACGCGGGCGCGCTGACCCTACTGGTACAACACCGCGGGTGCGGTCTTTCTAGCACCGCGGGTGCGCTCAATCTCCAGTAGCACTTTCATACCCTACTGGCCATGCACCGCGGGTGCGGTGTCACTTCTGTAATTAATCTCCAACTCTCTGTCCATCAACCGCGGGTGCGGTCTTGTTCGTAGCGCGGGTGCGCTCATGCTACTGTAATTCTTCCACAATTTATGAGTTCAACCGCGGGTGCGGTTCTTTCCTTACCGCGGGTGCGGTCCTTTCCTTACCGCGGGTGCAGTGTATATTTCATGCACCACTTCTGTAGAACCCGTAAATCAGTAGACGTATAAGCCATGCATAATTCTAGATTTTTTTAAATTTAATTGACTTCATTGCATGATTATTTTAAATGCATTTATTTGAAGTTAATTATTTATTATTTTAGTTCAGTAGTATGATTTTTAGCATTTCAGTATTTTCAGTGAGGCCGGACCGGAGTTAGAGTTTTGAGATAGAATTTAAGATTTGAGAAATATTTCCAGAAGTTAATTTAGCTAGTAACTAAGTTCATTTAAGTTAGAAAGGAAGGTTTGAAGATTTAATTTAATTATTTGAGGTGATTAAGAAATGAACTCATTTAAGTTATTAAATTAAGGGGTTAGCTCACTAAATTATTTAAAGGATTAGTAAGGCTTTCAAGGATTATTAGTTGACTAGATAATCAACATTTCCCTTTATTTTATCATGCATTTTTCGGCCACCCTTAGTGCTAGAAGATTCATTTTCCAACTCACCAACTTTGACCAATTCTTTGCATGTAATTAGTAGGATAATTCTAGGATTTTTGGGAGCACAATTTAATTAAATAAATGGACATATCCTAGTCTAGAATCAAGCTAAATTTCGGCCACCACCTCCTAGAAGCATCCACCAACTCATTTGATATCAATTCAAAATTCAAATTCAAAAGGGGAGTGGACTTGGTCTTGATATGATCCTTATATTGTGCACCCTTCTCCTCACCTTCATAACCACTCAATCCCTCTCCCTCTCCACCGAAATACCTCACCATTCAGATCCATTTTCAGTGTAGAAAAATCTTGAGTCTTAGCTAGAGGGAAGGCAAGAAAAATCGAGAACTAGAAAGAGCAAGAGAAGCGCTCCACCTCCTCCGTGCCGCGTCGTCGTTGTTTCGTTCGTTTTCTTTCAAAACGAAACCAGGCATGTCTAGATTTCTTTCAAACCTCAATCAAGTCATATTATCATTTATTTTTCAGTACATGATCATGTTTTAGCAAGCAAAAACCGAGATACATGTCAAAATATTTTGGGAACACACATGCAGAATTTCGGCCCTTTCATGACAAGCTTCACGTTTTTCTGAGTTTTGTGGTTTCAGGTGATTGGTTCGATTCCAGGCTCCCAAGGCGGCTTGTATACATGTAGTAGGATGCATTAGGACCATGTTCGTCCATTCAAACCAGCCCCATGCTTGCTGGAAATTCAGAATGACAGCAAGTCCCTTAGGTGCAGAAAAAAATGTGGTTCGAAAATTCAGTTTCTTGTCAAGGGGTTGGATCTGATCTTGGCTGCCCCAAGGGCCTATAGCCATGGTTGGATCACTTCCCTAGCATGTCTAAGACGTGACTAAGTTGCCCTTTTGGTGGCTTGGTCCATGGTTCATCGGTTTTTAATCAAAACGTCACAACAGCCCCCTCCCCTCTCGGCCCTTCGGTTTTGACAGCACATGTACTTCGAGTTGGTTGGCTTGGTGTGGATCTTGGTTGGCCTATGGCCCTTAGCCACGGTTCATATCATGCTCCTAGATGTCTAGATCGTGCCATGGTCAATCAAATGGCCACTGGAACGACGCAAGACATCGATCATAGCATAAACACTACACACGCATGCACGTTGCTCTCGGTTGGACCCTTCGGTTAAGATTTGGTGTGATGCGGATTGTGGCTGGCCTATGGCCCTTAGCCATGGTTCAAATCATTCCTTGGGATGTTGGTAAGAGTCTCTGGTCGGTGGTTCACTTCCCTAATGGCCGATAGCCTCGAAACCAACCCAAGTCTTGTAGTTGCGCAGCTGCTGGAAATTTCAGCAAGTTGCTGTGTCGGTTCAGAGGCTCGTTCGAGTTCTTGGTTGGGTTTTAGCCCATGGACTTGGACTGGACAGTGCCTCATTGAGTTAGGAAGGTCATGTTTTTGACCGTTTGTCATTTGGATCATTTTTGAGGTCGTACGAGAATTTACGGTGCAATGTGCCAAATTGACTCTCGAAAGAGCGTTTCGTGTTTTGGCCTCCATTTCACCTAGATTTCGACCCTATCATTTTAGGAACATTATTTTATGATTTTTCAGCGTATTTTAATCATGACTATACGTCGGTTCAGTGTCGGTTCAAGTTGGCTCGGAGTCATGATTAAATGCGAAGTCATTAGGCGTCATAGTCGCATCTTTTGAACGTAAATTGCGTAGTTGGTCAAGTTTAAGCTATTGCATATTTTTCATGGCACAGTTAGGTTGCAGCGAGCCTGGGAACGATCCAATCCAATCCAGTTGGTAAAATTACAGGAATTTTCATTACGCCAGTTAATTATTTTACGTGCATTAAATAAAAAATGATTATTTTTGAGATTTATGCGATATGGCTTGTGGTTCATTCACTATGTGGGAGTGTTATTTTATACGGTCGCCAGTGACCGATCAGTTCAGTATGGTACCACCCGGTCGCCAGTGACCGGCCAGCTCAGTTCAGTTTCAGCCTCCCCGGTAGCCAGTTACCGATCAGTTCAGCTTAGTGCAGTGGCCACAGGCGTAAAACATAATCTCAACAGAAAATTTTATCAGTTATTTCAGTACAGGCTCCAAGGAGCAAATATTTTTACAGTGATTTCCAGTTCAGTTATGCACGTATTATAATTGCTCAGTACAGATTATTTTCAGTATGCCTCAGGACAGGATATTTTATCCCATGCATATTTTAAATTCAGATTTTTACTCGTTAGATGCGATTTATGCATGCTGAGTCTTTAGGCTCACTAGACTTGATTGTTGTAGGTACTGATGAGGCCAGGGCCGAGGGCGGGGACCAGTGAGCCAGCTTGGGTCGGCAGTAGTGGCACCCGAGGACCTCAGTGCAGCAGTTGTTATTCCGCAAACAATTTTTATCAGTCGTTGGATAATTTTTAAATTGTTATTGTTGGCAAAACTTTATTTTCTTCCGCTGCTATTATTTTAAACATTGAACTTGATTCCCCAGTGATTTTATGAATGAGGCCATTTAAGTTCTTTTAAAAAGAAAATTTTTAATTTTCCGCAAATTTTCAAGCAAGTAGTTCGAGGGCCTTCACAACTTCATAATCTCATTTTGTGCTTCTCATTACATGTCATGCATACTCATATCTTCCGAATATCACATCAATGAAGACTGATAAATCTCAAGCCTTACATTTCTCCCCCTCTTAGATCTGAGTTCGTCCTCGAACTCGCAAGTAATCAATTCAGACATATCAGAAGGAATGTATACAGAGTTTAAATCAAAACTCATGTCAATGAATCCATTCTGAAATCTTAATCTCATATCAGATTCTGTCTTTCAAGGAATATTTCTAATGCTCCGTCGACTTTACTGTATATGCAACAGTAGAATATTTTTCGTTCTAAATTTTCTTCCTTTCACGGATCTCTGATTCCAGACCGGAGTAGTCATTCAAGAAGCATAAAATCATAATACCACTCGAAATCATTTTAATCGAATCAATCGCAAAATACTGGCTATACAATATCCGTATATACCAATCAACAGCTCATACCAAATTAATATCATTAGTTGTTATCAACTCTGTTTATCCCAGTCAAGGATATACTAAATCTTCGGCCCCAAATACCAATCGTCATCATCCGACGTTGGTTTATTAAGTCTGTCTGGTCTGAGCTATCTTTATTCTCTTCTGAATTAGCTACATTTTCTTTGTTATATCTCTGATCAATTTAGATTAAAGTTCATATATTTCAAAGATATCATCTCTATGAAAGAAATCTGTGGTACTCACTGTACAATATATTATCTGCAACTATCTCATTACTCTCTTGATGGCTATTATCATACTATAATTCATAGGATGACAATATGTCATATTAACTAGTGCTAGCATCCAGCACTACAACTCCATAATTATCTTCTAATATCTGGATAGTACGCTCTGGCTATCTGTCAGTCGGTGGATAATATATGAATGAGTTCATGGTACGTTCTGCCACAATTACAAACTCAATCAAAATCATAATCTGATATAGTCTAGTTCTACATTCTGATCAGTCTGACCATTTCTTTGACATCGATCTGTGTCATTTGGTCATGTTTGTACGTTATCTGGTACAAACTAATAGATATAGATTGGACAATCTGTTAATCAAAATCATATTACATCACAATCTGGAAAGTATTGCAGTGGTCTTATTACGAAATTCATCGAAATATACTCCCCATGTCTAGTTAGAAATATACCAATTCTGTAATAACTCTTCTGATTTCTATCTTTCTATCTTCATTTATTGACGGTTCAGACATTTCAGTACAATTCTGCCAACATTTCAGCATAAATTCTGCCATAACTGATTTAATCTGTCTATATCAAAACTATATGTTCGAATTATCATCTACTTTCTGTTACCTGAACGACTACTGAATCCATTTCTGTGCGCTTCTAACCCTATCTGTCATTTCCAATTCGAACTATTTGGTATAAACAATCAGTTAATAATATAAATTAAAGAAAAAATACCTACCTGGTATTCGGTTCTGATTGTCGATATCAAATTCTGTTGTACTATTCTGAAACATTTGACATCACAAGATAATCATTCTCATACCGTAAAATCACTATCTGTCACTCTGATCGATGCTCTGTTCTGATTATTGAAATTAAGCTCTGAACATTCTGATTATATTTCTGATCTACTGAAATTCTCGAATTCAACTCTGATTCGGATTGAACTGATATAATCTCAACGGTTCACATTGATCTGTATCAAATACGGCTGTAGAAATATAACAATACTCAGGCAGACACAAAATAACAATCGTATAAGATAATCTGCCAACTCAGACCAAAAATAAATTTCTGACAATTCTGACATTTCTGAAATTTCTGATATTTCTGATATTTCTGATCTCTCTAATATCGGTATCATTCTTAGCTACTGATCATGATCTCAACTGTGTCAAAATCAATCGGTATGCTAACTTCAGATATCGCATATTCTGAATACAATCTGTTTCCAGCAGGATTCATATCTGAATAATATTTGTATACAATATTCACAGTTCTCAGAGTATTCAATACAATCTTCAGATATTCGATTCAGTCAATCAGATGCTGTAAGTATATCAAGCTATCATAGATACAACAAGCATGAAATCATCAGAATATCTTTGAACATACTGAAATATGCCAAAGAGAAACATTAAATCAGATGTAACTCCTGGTTGGTACTCTTCTACCGATCTTTTAATTCTTTCAATTCATTCAGTGTCATTCTGGACATTCAATATCATTCTGTACTGAATTCTAAAACACAAACAGTACCTGATCTCAATTCAATTCTGAAATCTATCTTTCTGATATAAAGCAAATCTGAAATCTTATCTGGGCAAACATCAGCCAACTCGTACATCATTGGCAAATCTGCCAATGCTAGACTCGCTTTCAGTATGTCTACTGAATACATAAGGATGCCCTCTGCTCCTTTCTGTAATAATCGAGTCACAGACAATACAAATATCAAAGGAATTTTAAATCTAGAATCCTTACCGTGAAATCTTTACTCATCAGCCATATCTGGTCTGAATCTTATACTCTCCTGAAAGGAATCTTTAATAGTTCTGTACTTGTTCAGCATATTAATATCAATAATGCAGTCAACTTAGAAAACACAAGTACATCATAATCTAACTCAATCTTATTCTCATCTTACTGTAGTATACAATATTTCACAGAAATATCTGATGTCAACATTTCCCCCAAAAGATAAAGAATAAATACTACAGTACAACCAAACCCAACAGATAGGGCATATCTCAATGTCATTCAGTCAAAGATAATCATATGGAATGCATTAGTATATATATCAATATATATGCAATATCGTCATAAAAGAACAGTACATATCACTATATCATCAAGTGTGCCCTGGGTCTGTTCTTCGGTCTTCTGCTCCCTAAAATCTTCGGGAACTTCTCTGAGGACAAACTCTAGCAATGTGTCCCGGCTGTCTACAAATATGGCAACTACCAGTCACTCCCTGGCATTGCTCGGTGGGATGTCTCCCTCCGCAAGTTCTGCAATATACTCCAGTATAACTCAGGCTGGAACCACTGGAGCTAGACGAACCACTCAGTCCGCTCCCTAACTTTTTGAATGGCTTCTTTCGAGCTTTCAGCAAATCTTGCTTTCCACTCGTACTGCCGCGATCAAATCGGAGAGGGGATTGCTGTGTCTGGGGTTGCATCGCACACACCCTTTTTAGTTGTCTAATCAGATTCGCCTCCGCTCTCTTCGCTTTACTCAAGGCATCAGCAAAATGATAAGGTCGCATATTCATCAATGCAACTATCTCCGAGTTCAGCCGCTACAGCTTCATCATTCCCAATTACATGAGGAGCAAAACGCAGTAGAGTAGAGAATTTAGCAACATATCCTTCAATATTTAGTTGACCTTGTCTCAAATTCTCAAACTCTGCTTTCTTGTCCTCCCGGTACGAAACTGAGAAAAATATTCGATAAAATTCAGTTCTGAATATTTCCCACGAAATCACTGTACCTCCCTGTTCTAGTTCTCACAATCTTCAGACGTCTCGACACCACTCAGAATCGGCGGCTGAAATAACTGAAATTCTTCCAACTGTATTTCCATCTGAGTTTCTGATATATCTATCTGTTCAGTCGAAGTACTACCCCTTTCTGGAATTCTCTGTGGAGGTATATCTGCTTATCAAAACGTTAGTACTCAAATACTACAAATCTGTTCCAATCTTTCTCTGATCATCTTACTGCTGATCAAGAATCAAATCTGATTCATACTCAATAATACATATTACCAATTCAAATCAGATAATTAGATAACATGTATTTTAAAGCAGTAAAGCATAATGTCATGCTAGCACACACAATGTAAGTCAACATTAAAATAAATCTCATGCTAGCAATCACATGCAAGGAAAGAAAAACTCAATCTACCCCGCTCATTCTCTTCTATCTTCGTCTAAAGGATCTATCGCTCTGATACCACCAGTTGTGGGGACCCGGACGCTAATCATCTTCTTAATCATCTTTGGGATTTAATTATCAATTAAGATAAACAGGGTCTAAATTTTTTTTTTAAAATGCGGAAGGTAATGGAATCAATCTATTATACAAACCAGTATAATAATACAAATCTTGTACAACATGCTTCTAGTTCAGACTAGTCTAAGGTTGAACTACTAAATTTCAAGTATTAAACCAAGTCTACATCCAAGTCCGGAATCACCACTCTAATCTCGATCTCTCATCGTCTTCTTGACCCCGATCTTGTCCCACCTGTTGTCATGCACACATACAAACAAGACAACAGCCGGATACTCCGGTGAGAATAAATCCCAGTATAAATAATGTATACATGCAGTTAACTGAATTAACATAAAAGCATGAATTATATCTTATCACATGTAGCATAATCAAACAACATGTATCAATACCAGTCTATAATTAAAACATGAATCGTAATCTACGAAACATAAATCAATACGGATCTGTAAATCAAATTCTAGTCTCAATATCGAAGACTCGACTCATCTCTCATTCTAATCTAGGGATCCCGGTGAATAAGAACGTAACAAGTCTCCCACCTACTACTACCAGTCGCAGTGGCGGTACGTTCTTATTTCTGGACTTTGGTCTAGCTGTATCGAATAATCTACAATAAGAACAATATCTGTATCTTAAGCACATCGATACACCAAACGTCCAGTGCCTTGGCGTATCTACCAAGACTAAGCCTATTCTGACAATGTGCAATGGGTCAGTGACAAGTCTGTCAAAATCTAACCCCTCTGTCAGTGACTCTTACTTAATAGCTCTCTGCTTTCTACTTCTAATTTAATAGAATAAACATACTCATTAAAATACAAAGGTATAAAATTAATACCATACAAGTATGTGGTTTAGGGAAACTCGAGTTAAATCTAACTCAAGTCGATCTCCCAATTGACATCGATTTATACCTTTCTCTTCTCGGTCTGATGACGACGAAGTCTTGTATTCCAATCTGTCCATATCCAAATCTAATAAGGACAATCATATAAATACCATATCAGTATATAACTCAATTCAAGACCTGTTCTGATCAATACTCAAATCGGTATATAATCTGATCCATATCTGAATAAGGTACAATCTAATTCATATCAATGATATCACGATACAATCGAAATCATTACTGAATCTGATCAATATCAATCTACTGATTTTTCGACGGCATAACAATACAGTCACGATAACCCCGTCTATCCCAACATCACATATATAATACCAGAATTCATAACCAGTATCAGTACAACTCAAAATCTGAATAATAACACAACTCTGATATAGAATCTCAACTAAATCAACTCTGAAATTCATAACAATTTCATAAACAGTCTATTCTTTAATCTGACTTCAGTTATACAATGTCTACTGTAGCAGAAACATCATATCTGATTCATATTCAATTCTGACAACATCATAACTTCAAATCATGTCTAAACGTAACGAAACTTACGTCCAGTTGTAGCCTGCGTCGATAGGAACACAGTACTGAAGTCGGATTCAAAA
This sequence comes from Primulina tabacum, assembly GCF_025594145.1. Classification (NCBI taxonomy): domain Eukaryota; kingdom Viridiplantae; phylum Streptophyta; class Magnoliopsida; order Lamiales; family Gesneriaceae; genus Primulina; species Primulina tabacum. The sequence goes on from NC_134567.1 coordinate 5,248,723, forward strand.
ACAAACGGACGGATTCCTCACAAACGGCGTAAGAATATTTCAATTCTTTCTTGCACTTCCCTCGGCTCTTTCCTTCATTCCCTTGAATTTCATGTAGGTATATACATATATACACGTTCCTTAGGTAGGAGGCAAGTGGCTTAATCTTCATACTGCACGTCGCACCGCGGGTGCGCTCACTTTTGCGCCGCGGGTGCGCTCCATGTATTGATATGCATCAACTTTCCCCGAAGCTTGGACCGCGGGTGCGCTCTGTCTTTTAACGCGGGCGCGCTGACCCTACTGGTACAACACCGCGGGTGCGGTCTTTCTAGCACCGCGGGTGCGCTCAATCTCCAGTAGCACTTTCATACCCTACTGGCCATGCACCGCGGGTGCGGTACTTCTTCACCGCGGGTGCGGTGTCACTTCTGTAATTAATCTCCAACTCTCTGTCCATCAACCGCGGGTGCGGTCTTGTTCGTAGCGCGGGTGCGCTCATGCTACTGTAATTCTTCCACAATTCATGAGCTCAACCGCGGTTGCGGTCTTTATTTCATGCACCATTTCATAATCTCATTTAGTGCTTCTCATTACATGTCATGCATACTCATATCTTCCGAATATCATATCAATGAAGACTGATAAATCTCAAGCCTTACAGTATCAGAGTCTACTCTTGATATACTAAGTGCTGATTCTGGTTTTTGTTTTGTTTGACAATGAATAAATCAAATGGACACTTCATTTGCAAGTTCAGCACTTCGACCACCAGTCCTAGATGGTACCAATTACAGCCTATGGAAAGTCAAAATAAGATACTACATAAAATCTATAGATGAACGGGCATGGCAGCGCGTCATCAATGGATGGACTCCACCAGTCACGTTAGATCAAGAGAGTGACAAATTGCCAAAGCCTGAAACTGACTGGACTACTGATGAAGTGCAAAATTCCAACTACAACTCAAAGGCCTTGAATGCAATATTTATATCGGTTGACATGAACATGTTCAGTTTAATCACAAACTGTACATCTGCTAAAAGTGCATGGGATACTCTCCAAAGACACTGTGAAGGTTCTGAGAGTGTGCGACGAACCAGATTGAGGATGCTCACTTCCAAATTCGAGATGATGAGGATGGAAGAATCTGAGAACATACTCGATTACGATCGTCGCCTACGGGAAATTGCTAATGAGGCATTCAATATTGGAGACTCTATCTCTAATGAGCGTCTAGTTAGCAAGGTCCTCCGTTCTCTGCCCGAAAGATTCAACATAAAAATTTGCGCAATAGATGAGGCTAAGGACACTTCTCAGATGGCATTGGAAGATCTTATCAGTTCACTCCGTACTTTTGAGATGAACCTGGACATGCAGAAGAAGGATAAAGGGAAGACAATCGCATTCAAAGTTTCAAATGACTCCTACAATGAACTCCTTCAAATATCTCAAGAAGTCAATGATTCTGATCTCTGCGAGGATTCTATCTCATTTATCACAAAAAAATTTGGTGCTTACTTGAAAAGAATCAGAGATAAGAAGAAGGATGCACAACCATCTAAATTTCAAAGCCTCCCTGCACCTGAAAGGTCACAAAAGTACCATTCCAAGCAACAATTTCAATCAAGGAATGAAGGCAAGGGACAATACAATTCAAAAAAGTATGATTCGGTGCAGTGTAGAGAGTGCAAGGGCTTTGGACACTATGTCAATGAATGTGCTAACAGGTTGCGAAAAAACAAAGGCTACAATGTGTCTCTAAGCGATGAAGAATCCGATGCTGAGGAAAAAACCACTGATGAAGAAAATCAAACCTCTCTGACTGCATTATTGACAGAAAATCACGGACTGCTGGTGAACCCTTTAGGTGTTGCCACACCTGGCCGCAACATCTGCAAAAATTCAGTTTGTTTGAAATCCACAACTTCTGGAAATTTGAGTGGAGATGATGAATCAGAAGCTGATGATGAAGAAATCACTCTTGAGAGTGTGCAAAAGCTATATGAAGAGTTGTTTGAAGATTGGACCAAAAGAAACAAGTTGAACTCAAGTCTTGTGAAGGAGAACGTTGATCTAAAAGCCGTAGTTGCCAAACTTGAGGTATTTGAGCAAAAAGGATTTGGAACTTGGTAAAACCAAAGAAGAACTACAAAAGGCAACTGAAACTTTGTCCAAATTTAACTCAAGCACATCCAAGCTTGACTCCATACTTTTGATGGGAAGAGATGACAAAAAAGGCCTAGGCTTCAAAGACAGTGTGTTCGAGATTGGTGAATCTTCCAAGACGACTGTTTTTGTGAAAGGAAAAACTAAAACATTCACTCCTTTACAAACTACATCTTCAACCAAAAGCTCTCCACCAAAAGGACAACATGCACCACCCATTCCTAGGAAAAGAAAACGAAGGTACGTATGCCATTACTGCATTAAGCCTGGTCATATCATGCCCTACTGTTTTAAACTCAGGAATGATCGCATGAATCAAAAGTCAAGTCGGATGTTGTTCCCAATGTTGTCCAACATTACCCGCAACACCTCCCATCATCGACCTACAGTAAGACAAATTTGGGTACCAAAGGTAAAAACTCACTATAATGTTGTCTATACTTCGTTAAAAACTAACACTGCAGGTCATTGGTACTTTGATAGTGGAAGCTCACGCCATATGACAGGTTCAAGAGAACATCTCATCGATTATGTTGAAAAAAATTGTGGTAGAGTGACCTATGGAGGGGGAGCTAAAGGAAAGATTGTGGGCAAGGGTACATTGAATGTTGAAGGACTACCAAATCTCCACAATGTGCTTCATGTTGAAGGATTAAATTCAAATTTGATAAGCATAAGTCAACTGTGTGATGATAATTTGCTTGTTAAATTTGATAAACATACTTGTGAAGTCTTTGATGAAACTAACATGTGCATTATGACAGGTACAAGGTTCTCGGATAATTGCTATCAAATAGGTGAAGAACTTTCATGCAAACATGTGCAAATTACCGAACTTGACCTTTGGCATCAAAAACTAGGACATGCAAATTTCAAAACCTTGAAGAACTTGAGTAAGTACGATGCAGTAAGATGTATGCCTAATCTTTCATCCGGAATACCATATGTGTGCGGAGACTGTAAAAAAGGAAAACAGACTCGCGTGTCGCACCCAGTGTTGCCAACATCTGGGACAACATGCTGTCTGGAATTACTACATATGGATCTTATGGGTAATATGGAAGTGAAAAGCCTCGGAGGTAAGAAGTATTCCTTTGTTTGTGTTGATGATTTCTCACGATATTCATGGATAAGTTTCATTAGAGAGAAATCAGACACTTTTGATGTATTTAAACAATTGGTCAGAAGAATCACAAACTTTCATAATTTAAAGGTGAGAAGGATCAGAACTTATCATGGTAAGGAATTTGAAAACTCTTTATTCTCATCCTTTTGTGACAAGAAGGGGATTTCACATGAATTTTCAGCACCAAAAACCCCACAACAAAATGGCATTGCCGAACGTAAGAACAGGACTTTGCAAGAAATGGCAAGGGTGATGCTGGCTTCAAAGAATATCTCGAAGCGTTTTTGGGCAGAAGCCCTTAATACAGCATGCCATATTTCGAATAGGGTCTATTTAAGAAGTGGTTCAACCATGACATCTTATGAGATCATCATGGGAAAGAAGCCTAATCTTAAATATTTTCATGTTTTTGGTTGTGTTTGTTACACTTTGAATGACAGAGATCAACTTGTAAAGTTTGATTCAAAGAGTGACAAGTGTTTGTTTTTGGGATATGCCACTAATAGTCGAGCTTATCGCATGTTTAATTTAAGAACTAAGACTATTATAGAATCCATTAATATTGTTTTTGATGATTGTGCAGATCTCAAAAAGAAAACTGCTGAAGATGACGTTGAAGACCTTCTGGACAATCCAATTGCACTGGAAAATGCAAATGTTGCCCCAGATATTGCAACATCTAGCACAACACGTGACACTGAGGTCACTGAATCTGAAGAAAAGCATAGCGATGATGAGGCAGTAGATAATGAACCGTGTATTCCAAGCAAAATCCAAAAGAACCATCCATCATCTCAAATCATCGGAGGAATGCGTGAGGATATCCAAACCAGGAAGAAAGATAAAGTTGACTACTGAAAAATGGTTGGACTAGTGTGCATGAGTACCATGTACTCACAGGTTAGATTTTCATGTTTTGTATCCCAAATTGAACCTAAAAATGTCGACGAAGCTTTAAAAGATGAGTTTTGGATCAATGCTATGCATGATGAACTTGAAGAGTTTGTTCGAAATGATGTTTGAGATTTAGTTCCTCCTCCTGACCATGGCAATATAATTGGAACAAAGTGGGTTTTTAAAAATAAAACTGATGAGTCAGGAAACATTATTCGAAATAAAGCAAGGTTGGTTGCTCAAGGGTACATATAGGTTGAAGGGGTTGATTTTGATGAGACCTTTGCTCCTGTTGCCCGCATTGAGTCAATCCGACTTTTGCTAGCCATTGCATGCTACATGAAAATAAAACTATTTCAAATGGACGTCAAAAGTGCCTTTTTAAATGGTTTCTTGAGTGAGGAAGTACATGTTAGACAGCATAAAGGATTCGAAGATCCACACAATCTAAATCATGTGTACAAGTTGAAAAAGGCTCTCTATGGCTTGAAGCAAGCACCACGTGCTTGGTATGGCAGATTGATTGACTACCTACTTGACATTGGATTTAAACGAGGTGAGGTAGATAAAACACTCTTTATTCAGAAATCCAAAGGTGAGATCCTCATTTGTCAAATCTATGTTGATGATATCATTTTCGGCTCTTCATCCCAAAAGCATGCTAATGATTTTGTTGAAAGCATGTCTACTACATTTGAAATGAGCATGGTTGGTGAATTACACTTTTTTCTTGGTATGCAAATCAAACAAATGCATGATGAGATCTTCTTGTGTCAAAGTAAGTATGCTAAGAATCTATTAAAGAAATTTGCTAATGAAAACACCAAGCACATGAAAACACCTATGAGTTCAAATGAAAAATTATCCAAAGATGTTGTGGTCGAAGATGTTGACAACACCCTTTACCGCAGCATCATAGGAAGTCTCCTTTATTTGACAGCCAGTCGTCCTGACATCATGTTTAGTGTATGCTTGTGTGCTAGATACCAATCTAGCCCTAAGATTTCCCACTTAAAAGCCGCAAAACGTATCCTACGATACATAGCCGGAACAATTGACTTAGGACTATGGTACACTCTTGACACCAACTCAAATCTAGTATGGTTTTCTGACGCCGATTGGGCAAGGGATTTGGATTATAGAAAAAGCACCTCTGGAGGTTGCTTTTACCTTGGAAACAACTTAATATCATGGCATAGTAGAAAACAGAACTGTGTATCACTTTCAACTGCTGAATCCGAATATGTGGCAGCGGGAAGTGGTTGTACTCAACTCTTGTGGATAAACCAAATGATAGAAGATTATGGTCTTAAGAGTGAACCCTTAGTGGTGTACTGTGATAATTCTAGTGCAATAAACATTTCGAAAACTCCGGTGCAACACTCTAGTACTAAACACATTGACATCCGTCACCACTTTATTAGAGATTTAGTAGAGAAATGATTGATTCGGATGGAATTTGTTGATACAAATAACCAATTGGCTGACATATTCACAAAAGCATTAGACTTTGAGAGGTTCTCCAATCTTAGGAAATCTCTCAGTATGTGTTCTGTCTGATCATACATAGATGTTGTCTCAGATGTTACAACATCTCGGAAAACATCTAACATGCATGTGCATTTCTAGGATTTAGACATACTGCATTTTCATGCATTCTGTGATATGATGTGTTGGAATGATGTTGCTTAATCTTCTGTTACACTTACAATTCCTTATTCTATCTTAATTGACACATTTGGATATGGTTAACAATATGATTAAATCATAAAGTAGTTGAAAAATGTTCATGTACTCCATGACATTCTCCCATACGAAAAGTGACTTGAAAAGATTGAGTAAAAAGCAAAATCAATCATGAATGTGCTCTGTATCAGAAGAAAAGATGGAAAAAGCTACCTAAAAGAGTCCAATGAAGACTGTGTTTTTAGTGTGGGAGCTACCTCTTCTGAATTCAATACAGAAAGGCAAATAGAAGAAAATGGAAAAAGCTACCTAAAGGAGTCCAAAAGAAGACCGTTCTTCTAGTGTGGGAGCTACCACTTCTATGGTCAGAAAAAATAATAAATCTCTAAGTGTGCAGTAAAATCAAAATTGTTTTCTGGAATTGGACGTGTTGTCAGAAGATGCTGCCAACATTTGTGACAACACCTCATCTGTAAACATATCTTATACTTGTTTCATGTTTCTATTTCTGTTACATTTTGTTATTAGGTATAAATAGGTCATGCATAAACATATCATCGTGAATATTGCTATGCCACATGGATATGCGTATGTCGACAAAGAGAAATTCGGTGAAAATCCAGTCTTTGAAAAATCTCTAATTTATGTGGTCATTGATGTCTAGTGGGGGAATTGTGATGTGGGGTTATTTCTGGACATTTTGAAAATATATTGTACACAAATCATCCCAGTAATTACCTGGATGGGTTAACGGTTCAATTTCAGTGTTTCATTTTTTAACCGTTAGACTTAGGATGGTTACAAATTTTTTTACCGTTGTGAGGATTGTGCATTATTACTGTTTAATTTATACTCATTTATCTCACAATTCCGATCATCGGCATTTCATTTAAACTCCTTCAAAACCCTAGCACTGTTCACCGCCTCATCTGTTCTCTGATATTTTTCTCCGTTTTTTTAAATCGTGCTATTCTCTCTTAAATTCAATTAATTCACTCTCTGAAATGGCAGGAAAGGGTTTTGATCCCCATGATATCCGAAGCGAAATGGGCCATACAGAGGATGTTCCCTCTCCTCCCGCAACATCTGCAACAACACTCCTGTTCAAAACTTGCAGATTATTCCTGCTGTGCTAATGCCCGAACTTCTGGAAGTCATTGCCCCCGGTGAGCCTGGAAATGCACTGGATATTGATAACCCACCAATCATCAGCGTTTTCAATCCACCCTCTCTTCCTAGAAGACGATCCAAAAGACAGGCAAGATATAATCATGATCTTACACCTGGGAAGCGTTTCCGTTACAAGGGCCAGCCTTCCACTCGGTCGTCACTGATTGATCCTAATAGCACCTCGGGGTATGACTCCGACGATGCGGATTTTGAGCTGGTTCCTCTCAAACGGCCCGTCCCTGTAGTTACTGCTACTATTGGTAAGACCACAGTTTCTTCTTCTGCTAATGTACCCATCACTCCACAGGAAACACATACTGCATCTAAAGCCGATGAAGATGAGGTCTCCCTGGCCCAATTTATGGCCACACTGAAGAAAAACAAGAAATTTGCTCGGCCCACGCCTCGCACTACTCCACCTGCTTCCAGAAATGACGAGATCAAAGACGCCTCGGCAAGCCTCTCTGCTAGTACTGAATGTGGTGACCCCTCTCACCATACTGATGATTCACTTGATGAGGCTGCCTCATCTGCCCATAATGTTTCAGCATAGTCCTCTGCTGATGAAGATGTTGCGGAAGATGTTGCCAACAGTGTGGACAACACAGATGGTTCTGAGTATGATCTCACTACTGCTTTCTCGAACAAATTCTACACTGTGCAAGCCTCTGATCAGTGGAATCTGTATGTGCATCGCTTATTTTTGGAGGAAAAGAATATTGATGAGGCTGTCTTCGAAAGACAAAATTTGCTCGCCTTTCTAAAGCACTGCCATCTTCTTCCCACTGTATCAGCGGTAACACCGTTTTCCCGACTGCCTGTGTTAGAATTCTATGCCAACCTGTCCCTGAGCGTTGATGATGAACGCTCTGCCAAGTATGGGAAAGTATTTGTCCGAAACAGGATCTATGAGTTCACCCCTACTGTCATCAATCAGCTTTACCAGACCCCACCATTGGACATTGATGGTCTTGCCCCTGAACATTGATTGGCTACCTCAACCCTCACTGGAGGCGTTATTTCTCACTTCCCGGTCCATCCACAGAAGGTTTCAGCAGCAAATCTGACATCATTTTATTCCGTTCTTCACAAACTGGCCATCCGAAACTGGACTCCTTCTACAAACACCACCACCGTCACCAGGCATCAAACTCTGGTTCTGTATTCCATCGGGCAAGATGGAGTGTTTGATTTTGGACAACTGGTGTTCAACACAGTGCTTCAATATGCTGCGGGTGGTCTGCGATCTTCGAAGCTCCCATTTCCCAGTCTGATCTATGGGCTTCTTGTCTCCCAAGGTTTTGTTAGAGATGTCAGAGAACACTTATCTGACCTTGGTGAACCATTCAAGATCGCTCCTACATTCTTCAAGGGAAATAGGAAGGTTGATCTTCCTTGGTCTGCCCCTTGTAATCCTTCTGCAGCCCCTACTGCACCGCGAAGCCCTCGTGCTCATCCACCGTCCACTGATTACATCATGATCTCTGTCTCCGAAGTAAATGAACACATTGCTCATGCTATGACGAAGGTGGAGCAAGCCAAGGCTGCTATTGATCATGCTATGCAAACGGTTGAACAGGCCAAGGCTGACATTGCTTACTATGAAGCTGTCGCGCGAAATTTTCGGATCTTTTTGGAAGTAGCGATCTTTCCAGGACAAAAAGGGGGAGATGGAGATGATCAAACCGTAGCTGGTCCGTCAGGGACCAATGATGATGTTGATGGAAATGAGGAAGATGATGGAAATGCGGAAAATTAAGTGGTCTATTTTGGTTGGTTTGGTTGAGAGGTTATCTTAATTTTGGTTTGCCTAAGAATTTAGTTTTCTTGTGTTGTTTCTGTTTTGCTAATATTTCTGCTTATGTGTTGCTTCTGCGCCTGATGTATTTGAATAGTAAACTGCTAATGGAATCGAGTAGATGTTGTCTTAAGTGTTGCCAACATTTCTAACAACACTCGTGCTAACCTTATTTTATTCAGGGGGAGAAAATTTCTCTAACTCAGGGGGACTTAATTTGAGCTAATTCAGGATAAATGGGTTTGATCTCATTTTGTCCAAGAAAGGCAAAAAGGGGGAGATTGAAGGGAAATATTATTTCCGAGTTTAATTGATATATTTTTTGACTTAAATTATTTTCTTAACAACAGTGCTTTCCTTGTTGCCTTGACTAAGTAAATATTTAATATGATTTTGCCTTTCTTAGATAATGAGATAATCATTTAAATATATTCGGAGATATGATATTTGTGATAATGAATTGATGAGATATGGTAGTAGTGTTTAAAAAGAGTTTATTCCTAGCAAAACTCTTATCTTTCCTTGTGAAGTAGGTTACCTTATGGAATGAAACTCCACATCTATAAATAAGAGATCAAGACATCATTGAGTTCTTCTTCTTCTTGCTCGGTCAATATTCACTCACGTGTGCACGTTCAGGAATTCAGAGAAAACCTTATTCAAGAGACGTGCTGTGAAAAGTGTGATATAGTGTTGCTGTGAATGTTGCGAACATCTGCGGACAACATCTGTGAGGAAGTTGGACGAAGATTGCTTCTCGTGGATCTACTTTTTAGCAACACGTTTTGCTTTCTTGTTTTAGTTTATTCTGGTTATTTGTTTTAGAAAGCATTTGTTTTCTCAACGTGTTCGGGAAACTGATTTTAGTGAGAATCACTAATGATTGATTTTTGTAAACGATTTGTTTTTCTATTGATATATTTTTGCCATAAGACATCGCACAAGTAAGTATTTATACTTGTGCAAATTTAATCTCATCTAAGTTGTTTATTTAAAGTCAATTCGTGTTACAAAATACGATTTTTCGTTGCATGTTGTCCCAGATGTTGTAACATCTGGAACAACACCTAATTCTGATAAAACACAATTTTCTATTTTACATCATATACTGATATTCTTATTATTTTGAGAATCTGTCGGACAAAATAATTCTAACAAAACTGAATGACAAATCAAATTACTTGAGTAGAGGATAATCCACACACATGAAAACATAAACGGCCAAATAAAATACCTTATATTGATCTTCCAATGATCCTGTGAAAAACATATTATATGAGAATGAAATGTCATTAAGCTTTGATTCTAATTTCTATTTCTTTGGAGAAAAGAAAATGAAAAGGTTGAGAATGCTAAGAATGAAAGGAAAATTGAGAATGAGAAAAATGAGAGAAAATGGTCAATGCTGTTGATGGAATGGAAAAGAAGTAAGGAAGAAGGGAAATAGATCAGAAGTGGGAAGTTGTGACCGTGAAGAAAGTTGGTTGGGTTTTTTTTAATGGACTCAAAACTTTATTAATTAATATTTAGATCAACTGTTAATTAAATTAAGTTCTATTGACCAAAAAAATAAAATAATGAAGTCTTTGACTTTAATTTTTTTTTTTTTTTGTTTGTAGCTCATATTTGCAAATGCCCCTCATTGATATTTTTACCTAATTTTCCCCGATCGCAGCTGTTGTGAAACGATTTAGAGAGAGGGAGAGAGCTAAGATTTGATGTCTTGGTATTGCCATCCATGAATATAATCAGCAGCTTGTCAGACCCAATTCTATGCCACATTCTCTCTTTTTCTCCTGATTCATTTCTCGGCGACAACTAGTGTTCTAGCTAGAAAGAAGATGGAGGTACCTGTGGACTTACGCATTCACGATTTTCGTTTTGAGGAACAAAAATATTATGAATCCTGGACCGAAAACAAAATGAATTTTCGTGAAATGGTTGACAGGGTTCTGCTGCTGCACAAGGGGTCCATGCATAATTTAATTATCCTCGCAGATCCTGATATTTTCACTAGCCAACGTCGAATAGATTCGTGGATCAGCACTGCCATTGCACACAATGTTCAAGTTCTTTCTCTCTCTGATCTATGGGTTGAATGGTTGCCCCGATGCTGTTTCAAGTGTAGCACTCCCGTCGAATTGACTATTCAAGATTGTAAAATCTCTACCGAGCCTGGTGTCTGTTGTCGTCTCTTAATTATGTATCAATTCGCCAACTTGTCGGCGGAGTCTACCTTACCGATATTCACAATAAAAATTAATACTTTTAGCATAAAAAATAATATTTTTTCATGGATGACCCAAATAAGATATCTGTCTCACCAAATACGACCCGTAAGACAATCTCACGCAAGTTTTTGTCATTCTGAAACATGCTGAAGTCGATATGTCGTGATAATTCTAAGCTTAAAATGCTTAAGCAAATCTCGTATACTAATTTCATTCTATATTGTAGTTCAAGAAATAAATAAAGTATTGATTTTCGTCGAGATTGAGGGATAAATCTCTATTTTGAAAATTAATTTGAATACCACCTATACAGAATTTTTGTCTGTCCACTTTATAGATTTAAGGAAAAATGATTTTTTTAGTACATTAAATAGTTTAATTAGATTTTTTAAAATATCAAACTTTTAAAGAACTTTTAATTTTTTGACTATTTGGGTTTAATTCTTGATTTGACATCTGAATAGTCAGCAATTATCGATTATACATCAGTATTTTTTAATTTTATATTAGTATTTTTTTATCAACAATTTTCACCTTAACTCTCCCACCCTCTTTGTTTTCTTGAACCGTCTAAAAATTTATGTTTCCATAAAAAAATTATTAATTATGATCCTATTTAATTTTTATTATTTTTAAAATAAAATATTAAAGAAGTGATAAAGATTAGGAATTTTTTTTTGAACATACTCGATTAAATAAGAATTTTTATAGTTTCAATATATTATAAACATATAATATTGATAAATTATAGTTTAGACATATATGTTCACTTTTTAAAAAACATATATGATATACTGATAAATATATGAAAAACTAATTTTTGTTCGAAAAAAGAATTTAAATTTGTTGCTGGGTAATTCGGCCCAGTGGGTTTCTGGATTAAAACGAAACACTCCCGCTATGAACTAAATTCCATAGGAAATTAGGTTTTTATACAATTTCCAGGGGTATGCAGTTCGTGTGGTAAATTTATTTTGTTCCTGTGTGTTAATATTTGCCCAAAACCCTAACCCTAGCTTCAAATATCGTAATTTCTGGTAAATTATTTTAGGGCAAACGTGAAGCTATTTCTCATCAATTGAAGTGGTTGTGAAACGATTTAGAAGAGAGGGCTAGGATTTGAACTGACCTTGGTAATGGTAATGGCTTCCATGGATATAATCAGCAGCTTGCCAGACCCAATTATATGCCATATTCTCTCTTTTCTCCCAAACCATTTTTCTGCGAAAACTAGTGTTTTAGCCAGAAGATGGAGGTACCTATGGAACTATGTCCGCGATCGTCGTTTCAACGACCTAGAATATTATAAGTTTAATCACAATTGTCAACCATTTTCGGACATGGTTGACAATGTTCTGTCGCTTCACAATGGGTCAATAGATAGTTTAATTATCCGCTCAGATGATGTTGCTAGCCAATGTCAAATTGATGCATGGATCAGCACTGCCATTGCACGCAATGTTCAGGTTCTTCGTCTCTGTGATTTCTCTGATGTTACTTTGACTCAATGTCGTTTCAAGTGTAACACTCTGATTGAATTGACTCTTCAAAATTTTAAAATCTCTGCCAAGCCCGGTGATGTATGTTTGCCTAGACTCAAGAAACTCCATCTTCGCTATAATTGCTATGAGAATGGTGAGTCCCTTCCTAACTTGGTTTCTGGGTGTTTAGCTATTGAGGATTTGGTCATTGAAAGAAAGTTATGTGACAACATGGGCTGTTGTTATGTAAGTTCACCCACTCTAAAATCCTCTGTGTTGTGGTCTAAGTTTCATTGTTATATGTTAGAGCGCCATTATGAACACAAGGTAGTGTTAGATATCCCCTCGGTTCAATATCTTGACATAAAAGATAAATATTCCCACACTATTCTATCCGAAAAGCTATCCTCCATGTTTGTAGCAAAAAGTTTTCTTTCCTATGATCACGATTCCGAAACAAACATCAGACATTGGAGGAATTTGTCTCAACTTGTTGAAAGGCTGTCTAATGCCGAAAGTCAAACATTTAGAAGTTGCACCATGATGGAGGTATTTGCTTTGTTTTCATTATTAGATTTATTATTTCAACTGTATTCCTTCACATAAACTATTGATGTTTATGTATCCAATGGTGTCACGATACAATGACCTCTCTTTTCAGCATCAGAACCTGACATTCTCCTTTGCAACAACAAGGTTCCATAATTTGATCAAACTGGAATTAGAAGCTGATTGGTATTTGTTGTCAGAATTGCTTGAAAGTGCTTATAAGCTAGAATTCCTTACTATCCGAGAGGTATCTTGATACCAATTATTGAGAAGATCTTCTCTTTTGTTTCTCAATCACTTTGTTTTTCTTTGTAATCTTACGTGGTGTTGGTGTGATTGGTTTTTTTAGGTAAATGAAGTAAATTGTTGGAGGGAGCCTAAGAATTTACCGGAGTGTCTATTATCATCCCTTAAATATGTATCAATCAGTGGATTTGCAGGTGGAGAGCATGAGTTGAACATGGTAAGTTATATTATGATGCATGCTAAAGTCTTGAAGATCGTAAGGATAGATACAAAGTCTCGTTGTCGTCGTGAAGACCTCCATTCTAAGCTGGTTTCTTATCTTCCACGGGGAGCTCATGAATGTCGGCTTACTTTCATTTGACATCTGTAAATTAGCAAGAATGACTGATTTTGAGTATTGAATCCCGAAACTGTTTTAAGAACTCAGAGTGAAGTTACTCGAATCTGTTTTAAGAACATCGTCTCGAGTCAAAGTTGTCAAACACGAGATTTTAGTTCAACCGATGGCACACCCTGCGACGCGCCAACGTCAATTGATCTAATTTTCCTTTTTTTTTTTTTTATATAAGTTATGATAAATTTTAAATTTATTGTAATCTTTTTAAAATAATTTAGTTTATATAATATTAATATTTTACAATAGATATTTACATGGAATTTAATTAATTTATTATAATATGATAAACAACTTGTGAAAATAAGATAATTAGGAATGATTCAAATAAAGTTGAGAATCACATAAACTATAATTTGAAGTCATAATTTCAAGTTTTGTTTTCTTGTTAAGAGTATGCACATGTCTGATTTACTAGCCAGAATTTTTCTTACCGCTTTGATCTGTGTTGCTATCCGACTCATCCAATATGGACTGCCCCCTTTGGTTCGAATGACCAGTTCCGCTACTCCTCGTCCCTTTTCTGATCCTTCTCGAGCCAACTGTCGGCTTTCGAATGTTGCTTCCGATTTATGATTTTCTTTTAGCGGAATAGCTTTGCGTTTGGATGCTAATAATCCCAACTTTTCAACGTGTTATAACCATATGCCGATGCGTCGAATTCTCGATGTATGACATCCGATTATTGACATCTCTATTCCTCTTCGCTGAGTGCAGCTAAGTTCTCAGTACTTGGAAAGTTATCGGTCATCTTTCCCGACCAGTCCTTGACTTTTTGGTACTCGATTACTTATCTTGGCCAAAACTTGGAATTTTTGGGTCGGTGCTCGGTGAGTCTCGAAGGCTTTTTTAAAAATGATATACATATACTTTTCTTTGTAAAGTATATAAAATTATTTAATTTCAATGACAGAGCTGGACTCCTGAGACATGTTCTCAAAACACTAAAGGTGTGTATTGGTTTTAGACTTTTAATAATTTTTATGGAGTTTAAAAATGTTGAGGTATTCAATCTAGACTTTTATATACTCTATAAAAGTTTAGTGGTATTCAATGTAAATTTTTGTAGAATTTTAAAAAGTCATGTGATATTCAAACTTGACTTTTAAAAACTCTACAAAAGTCTATATGTATTCAAAATGCCACTATACTTTTAATGACTTTATGAAATTCTATTAAGTAGAAGAATTAAAGTTTAAAGTACAACAATAAAATGTCAAAAAATATTTTTGATTAAACCTAATTATTTGAATGTGAGTTTCAGTTTGCAGTGTGTAAGACCAAATAAAGTGGATTATTACAATTTGTTATAATATATCAAACTCTTTTAGTGAAATCCTATCCTCGTGATAGAAGATGTAACGTAGGAGTATTTGAAGTCTCCAAACATCCAGAAAAATTACCGTGTTCATTTCAATTATCATTTCAGTTTGTTTTAAGTATTCAATATATATTTTAGTTTTATTCCACACTTGTTTAAGTTGACTGATTTATATTGACATACAAGATTTTTGGATCAGTTTTTCAAATACTTGATTCACATTTTAGAAAAAAAATTATAAATCAAGGTGTTTATTCAACCTCCCTTCTAAACACCTTTCACATCTTAACTGATCCTGACAAGTGGTGTCAGAGCGGTTAATCTTGTTTTGAATATTTTCAAACGCTCAAACTGTTACAGAACACCATGTCATCTTTCAATAAAATTATCATGTTTTCCAAAGAAAAATTTGATGATTGGAAGATAAGAATGCAGGCTCATCTGGCTGCTCATGATGATGACATGTGGTACGTCATTACAGACAGACCAATGAAAATCATGAAAGACAACTCAGCCATTGCTTTGACTGATGGAGCACCACATCGAATAGAGAAGCCACGAGATGAGTGGACTTCTGAAGACAAAAGAAAAGATAACTTGGATAATGTAACCAAAGACATCCTGTATAAGACTCTAGACAAGAACACTTTTAGCAAGATCAAGTATGTAAAACAGCTAAAGAAATTTGGGAGAAGCTGAGTCAGCTATGTGAAGGAAACGAGCAAACAAAAGAAAACAAGCTTTTTGTTGTTGTTCAGAAGTTTGACAACATAAATGAAAGCTAAGGAATCTATGAATGATTTGGATGAAAGAGTCAGAAGCATAGTAAATGAACTAAATGCACTCAAATAAAGAGATTGCCCTGAAAGTGATGTGCGGTCTTCCCAAAGAATGAGCTTTTAAGACCATGGCAATAAGGAAATCTAAGGACTTGAACAAGGTGGAATTGCACAATCTATTTGCATATTTAAAAGCCTAGCCAACTATTCCACCAGTTACAACTGCTTTAAGTGCAATGAAACTGGAACCATAAGTTTCAACTGAAAAGTCAGCAGAACAATTAAACAGTGATGCCATGTCATTGTTTGTACGAAAATTTGAGAAGTTCATGAGAAAGAGCCAAGGATCCTATCAAAGAAACTATCGAAGGAGTGAACCCAATGAGGAACCAAATGCATTTTTCAACCGTGAAAAAATTGGTCACTTCATTGTTGAATGTCCAAAGCCTAAAAGGACAGTAGAAGATCAATTGAGAAGGGTAAAAAGCCCTTCGAGAATAGAAGAAGATTCCGGGATGAAAAGAAGTCATCCAAGAAGAAGCATGAAGCTTTGTTAGCGGAAGAAAACAAATCAAAGTGGGCAGACTCAGATAGCGAAGCATCTGAAACTGAAGGTTATAGCTGCTCAAGTGAGTTCATCATTCCTCCTCTTCACAAGAGTGGTGAGTGTTGACAAAAAAGGGGAAGAACAAAAGACAGAGGCACTAGAAGCAAGTAGCAAAAAGAGAATTGAACCAGACAAGCCAACTGATAAAAGACTAGCTGAGAAGAAGTTAGAAAAATTTCTGAGTGTCCTAAATCAGTTGATTAGTCTGGAGCCTTAATTTTTATTTGAAATGTTTGTACGAATATGCACTTACATCTTTCAAATCAATAAAAAATGTCATTGCTGAATATGTACGAATCTGTACATTATTTTATCTACAATCATTTTTTCTATCACTAGTTCAAGAAATCTAAGTTTTGTCAAATACCGAAAAGGGGGAAATTGTTGGAATATTATAGGTTTCAGAGTTTGAAAAATTAATCTTAAAGGAACTGAAGAATTTAACTGATTGAACAGACACAACTGAAGACTTCATTTAAGCTGAACTGAAAAACCTTATCAACTGAAGTTCTCGTAACTGATAGGAGATCAGTTACAACTGATAATGCCCAGCTCAACTGATTGGCTGATCAGTTGACTTCTACTCAGTTGCCTCGACATCAGTTAAAAGATCAGCAGCACAGTCTGACAAGTAGTACCAAAGAGAACAACTGTATCAGAACAGAACAGTCTGAAAAACCTCGTACTACTATCAGATAAAGCTACTACACGTCGAATCGATGAATATTTTTCATTAAATGGACATAAATGCATTCAATGTGACCGTTGAGTTCGAAGACTATATATACCTGATCGACTTACACTACAAGAAAATATGCCTTCAACAACACTCAAAAAGCAATGGTTTTATTGGAAAACCGTTGTGTTTTTACTTTTAACAACGGTTTTAACAAAAATCGTTGTGGATTAGCGTGTTTTTTGGATAAACGACAACATTTTTTGTTAAAACTGTTGTGGATTAGCGTGTTTTTGGACAAACGACTACGGTTTTAGAAAATTGTTATGGATTAGCGTGTTTTTTGGACAAACAACAATGGTTTTAGCTAAGCGTTGTTGATTAGCGTGTTTTTTTGGAGAAATGACAACGATTTTACGAACCTTTGTTAATTAGCGACGGGTTTAGAGAATATTTAGCGACGATTTTAATAAAACCGTCGCAATTTTTAAAATAGCGACAATTTAAACAAAAACCGTCGCTCGCTATTTAAAAAATTGCGACGATTTTAAATAGCGACGGTTTAAACAAAAACCGTCGCTAATAGCGATAGTTTTTGCTTATCGATGGTTTAATATTAGCGACAGTTTTACCAAAAACCTTCGCAAATTGTCTATAAATATTCGCATTTTTGATCCAATTTCCTCCACACCGCTTCACATCTACAATAAATTTTTCTCTCTTAGATGAATTTAATTTCGATTTAAGGTAAGTTTTTTCGCTTCAATTCTTGGTAAGTTTCTAAGTGTTAGTTAAGATCATGAATATTGTTAGCTTAGTTAGATTGTAAGGTTTTTTTGGTAGATTTATTAAATTATAAAAATAATTTTTTTTTACTGAAAAATTAGCGACGTATTATGTCTAAACCATCGCTAATTAGTGACGGTTTAGTAAAAAATCATCGCTAATTTGAGAGGCGGTTTAAGATAAACCTTCTCTAATGAGCGACAGATTAGTCAAAAACCAATTAGTGACGGCTTAGTAAAAAAACCGTCGCTTTGACGATTTTTAAAAAACCGTCGCAATATGTTAGCTACGACAACGGTTTAAAATCATTGTCATTGAATGTACTTTCAAAAATACTGTCAGTTACAACAGTTTAAATGACCTACGACAACGGATAAAATCCGTTGTCTTTTAGCGTTTTTGTTGTAGTGTCAGTTGAAGAAGGTTGGTGAACAAGAACAAGCGATTACACAAAGCAATCAAACCAATCAATTGTGATACACTTTACAAGCATATTCTCAAGATTTCCGATCGCATATTCATGCTCTACACTCATTGCATTTATCAGTAGTATTCAGGCTACGCATTAGAGCATATTTCAGTTTTACAAACTGTGTAAAAAATGTTACACTAAGAGTTTCAGTTTGGCAGTGTGTAAGACCAACTAAAGTGGGTTATTATAATTTGTTGTAATATATCAAAGTCGTTTAGTGAAATTATATCCTCGTGATAGAAGGGGTGATGTAGGGAGTATTTGAAGTTTCCGAACATCCAGAAAAATTCCCGTGTCCATTTCAGTTTATTTTAAGTATTCAATCTATATTTCAGTCTTACTCCGCACTTGTATAAGTTGACTGATTTATATCGACACATAAGATTTTTGGATCAGTTCCTCGAAGAACTGATTCACATTTCAGAAAAGAAATTTATAAACCAACGTGTTTATTCAACCCCCTTCTAAACACCTTACCCATCTTAACCGTTCCTAACAATACTTATTATTTATTTTCAGGTATAAATAATTGTCTTGTTTATTTTTTTGTTTGACATATTGTCAATTTTTTTTTATATATATATTTTTTATACAAAAATTTATTTAAAACGAATGAAATTATTTTAAGTTTGATTATTTATTAATATTGAAAATTATTGTTATGTATTTTTAAAAAATATTCATTATTTAAATAAACATGTTGAATTGAATAATTGAAGTTTAATTGTAATAAATTTAATAATAACTTATTTATTGTCTTTCTTAAAATCAATATATAAATAATATTATATTGAGATAGAGAAATATTTGAAATAAATAAAAATTATCCATGTTCAATTGTTAGTTCAAGTAAATTTTAAAAAATCACAATAATAAATTACAAAATTCATAGGGTTCTATAAATTTTTGTACAAATGTCAATAAAAGTCATACAAAAAAATTTACAAGATTATATGAAAATCTTTAAAAATCTGTGAGATTCTGCAAAAGTAAGTAAATATCAACTCCAGAAAATTTTGTTATTTAAAATAGTCGATAAATCTCTGTAATGAATACACCCATTAAAGTTCTCAATTAGCATCCTATTTAAAAGTCACCAACTTCAAGTGGCACCAATTACGGCACAACTCTTTTCAAGTGTTAATCAATCAAACTAATTGAGGTTCACATCAACGCTTGGTTCGTGAGATGAAATTACGAAGATTGAGATAATAAATTGAAATATATGAATAACATAATTATTTTTTAACTTCAATCATCGTAGAACAAGAGAAACATGTGACAATGCATTGATATTGAATCTACTCTTTGAACGAAACAAGGAATTTATAGATTGATAGAAAGATAATCGTTGGATTAATATATAATTCAGGTTGATTAGATTTGGGTTTGTCCAATTTAATATTTAGTCTTTTTAAAATTAATAATAGAGTCGATGCCCTATAAACGGATCTGGTCTTTCCCCGAGCAAAAGTACTCCTCTTCCTACACATACTCGTACCAACCATGGGAAAAGCATATCCATGAAAGATCGTAGCAATGGAAGAGCCCACCATGAGAAGAGCATAGCCATGGAAGAATAGAGCAATGGAAGAGACGCATCATGGGAAGAGCAGAAGAGCCTCAACATGGAAAAGCCAAGCCTTGCCCTTCCTTTAACATGCCAATTCCATATCGGTTCCGACCCGAGCCTCACCCATGATCCTATCTCACTCGAACCCTGCTCCTTAGTCCTAACAGAGCTGGAAGGTCCGAGCCTAGCTGTCATACCAGCTCTTTCATGGGACACCTGTTGGAGATTTTATTAAATAAATCTATAAATAATGTGATTAAATCCATATATCACAACACGCCACTAATTCATGTCGAATTATCAGAAAATATGAATAACAGTAAACACGTACCAGAATACATTGATTGATTTAGCATCGGAATTATAGATCTTCCAAGACAACAGAAAATCGACCACCTTATTCTTGCCTTTGATGGGAGAAGGAGAGAGATCTAGAATACGTGTGTTATTTGTATTCTGTGTTGTTTTCTCTGTGCCTTGGGGACCATAACCTTATATAACCTTAGCAGTCTTCAACTCATCATAGAAAACTTAATTGGGCTGGGTTTCTACGCATAAGGTGGACCATACCAATTTATTTAATATTTTGGAAACCCATAATTAATTAGATCACTTTATTGGGTTCTTTATTAGATAACTTGTCCATGTACAATTAATTAAATTATGTGAGCCAACAAAATAATTCCAACAATCTCCCACTTGGGCCATATAAGTTATCCGGATATTGTACATGCAAAAACTGGATTGAGCTCTTGTTATCTAAACCAAAATATTCCTTAATAATCTGGTCTATCAATTATACCAATATCGAACCAAAGCAGTCATCGCTACATTTAAAATCACTAGACACATCAATGATCACAATATTAGCATAATCAATAACATAGATCAAGTATGGATGTGTAGCATGGAAATACATAAATGTGATCCAAAAAATAAAACATGTATTTCCAACTGGCCCTCCTAATGACTCAAAGAGTCCAATAACAGACTTTCAACCAAATGTTAAACCACAATGAAAGGCATCACTTTATTTCAGAGTAATTCAAATAAACCTTAGTCTGTACGGAAACTTAAATCATGTCAAATGAGTCAATGCTCAAACCGAATACAAACTCTCACTGTACATGCATATCAACTATATGGACAACACCAATGTGTGTCACATGCCCAAAAATCTTGGGTGGCCAACCCATGACAAACGCATCCGCAATTATAGAGTTTGCAATAACATGCTCAATTGACACACAATCACTCTGAATTATTTCCTTATGACTAGAAACTCTGTGTCAATATATTTTGACTTTGACAAGTTTCAGTTTTTTTTTAAATATAATATAGCGACTTTATTATCACAATTGATCCTCAATAGTTTCTTAGACTAATGATCATTTTCGGTGATAAAATTACGCAACTTTATTCGGAATCCAAATATCTAACTATTTCCAAGTCAGATTTCCGATGTGTGAGCATAAAATCATTAGTTCATTTTATGTACCGCATAACCCGATTAATAATCCAATGTCGTGTTTCTTAAATATTTTCCCAACATTCTAATGATGTTCACGATATCTAAACAATATTCTCTATAAATCCGAATGAGATTACCACCTGAAAAATTTATACCACCACATATGTGGACATAAACATCAATATATTCTTCTCAATGTTGACTTTTCAATTTACTCACTCTCACTAAAGTCAACATACGAAATTAATTTGCATTTAATTTCAAAATTTCATGCATTCATAATGTCAATGTCATTTAAAATATTGATGTTCAATTTATCAAGCTTATCAATC
Organism: Primulina tabacum; assembly: GCF_025594145.1. NCBI lineage: Eukaryota > Viridiplantae > Streptophyta > Magnoliopsida > Lamiales > Gesneriaceae > Primulina > Primulina tabacum. The sequence goes on from NC_134567.1 coordinate 5,270,463, forward strand.
AAGGAACTCATACCAAACATATTTGAATTTCGAAAAATTTAAAATACCACATGAATAAAGGAAAAACTTGATTTGTCCAAACATGAAACTAAAATCATATTTCGTTTTTCAAATTCAAATATCAGAAAATAAAAAACTCAGTTCCTAAATAAATCTTTTAAAAAAAACACCAACAATTTTATTGTCATTTTCCATAAGATGTATCTTTTACCATCAGTTTGCAACCGGCTCCTTAGGCAACCCTTTCTTTGCACGCCAATTGGCATATTTGGGACAATCATTCTTCACATGCCCATCAGTCCTTTTGCAAAAGAAACAAGTGATCACTTTATCTTGTTTTTGTTGCTCTATATGATGTGAAGTCCCAGAGTTTCCTTCTTTATTGATCCATTACATTTTCTTATTGATGCAATTACCTTGATAGTTAGATGCCAAGTGAGCACTTTCAATCACATCTTGTTTCAATCTCTCCTCCTCCTGAACGCACTGTGCAATAAGCTCATTCAAAGTCCACTTTTCCTTCTGGGTATTATAATTAATTTTGAATTGATTAAATTGCGCAGGCAGAGAGATCAAGACTAAATGAACGACTATGTCTTCCGACAATTCCAATTTGAATGTTTTTAGTCGAGTCACAAGATTTGACATTTCCATTATGTACTCCCCTATGTTCCCTTTCTCTTTGTACCGCATTGAGACAAGCTTAGTTAAAATAGTACTTGTCTCGACCTTTTCATTTGCAGCGAAACGAACTGCTATTTGAGTAAGGAACTTTTTGGCATCATTTTCTTCAGGAATTGCACCCCTTATAGTATCTGGAATGGAATGTTTCATAATCATCAGACTCATGCGATTTGATCGCTTCCACTTTTCCAAAGAACCCTTTTGATCAGCAGTTCCTGAACTGGTCAAAAGTGCGGGGCGATCTTCCCTTAGCGCATAGTCCAAATTCCTGCAGCCGAGCACTATCATAACATGCTCTTTCCATTTCTTGAAGTTTGAGCCATTAAGTACTGAAATGTTGTTCAGATTGGCAGATATAGAAGATGCTATAATAAAATAGAACAAAAAACTCACAATAAAATATAGTCCATGCATATATTTAAATTAAATAAATCACAAAATATAAGAATGCTGGTGGTGGGACCATAAAAAAATACCTAGCACGACATAGATATTTAGTCTTTGAACAAAAAATAACAATTTTTAAGTGGTACACTCAAACATCATGGTTATTAAATATTGATAATAAATCCGGCCAACAATATGTCTTTCTTTGGACCGACAATTGCATGCATGGATAAATTCGAAATTATCACATATTTAGTACCACATATTGTGCTAAAATTTGGCCAGAAAATGACCTTCCTTTAGGTCGATCATTTTTCGCATAAATTTAACACAATTTAATATCATATAATGTGTCTACAATCTGACAAGAAAATAATCTTCCTTTGGGCTGATTAATTTCTGCATGGTTTTGATACGCTTTAAGACCACATAATTATGTGCTTATAATCTGGCCAAAAAATAACCTTCTTTTGCGTCTATTATTTTCTGCATAGATATAAACACAATTTTTTTAAAGTCTGCAATCTAGCAAAAAAATAATCTTCCTTTGGACCGAATATTTTTCGCATAGATATAAATGCACTTGAAAAAGATATATTGAATCTAAAATCTGGCCAAAAAATAGTCTTCCTTTGGGACGATTAATTTCCGCATAGATCTAGATGCACTTTAAAATCATCTATTGTGTTTGAAATTTGGCCAAAAAATAGTCTTCCTTTGGGCCGACTATTTTTCGAATAAATTGAAACACAATCTACATATCTCAAAAAATCACGTTATTAACATGTAATTTAAATTTAACCAAATTTGAGAACAAGATATTAATTTAACTTTGATTGGGCCAAATAAAATATAGAGACCAAATATGCAAAAAATAAAATATTTGCACCTTATAATTATTCATCCACAAATATTTTATCGAAATAAACAAAGACGATAAAATAAAGAATAATTTCATATTAATTTTATTTCATACAATTAAATTTTGAAATTGTCGAATTTAATTTCACAAATCAGAATTGCGGAAGTCAAAATTTAATAAATGATCAAAATTCTGGATTTCAAAATCTGGTTCAAAATTAGAAACCAAACAAGGCCTTAAATTACCAAAAAATCCCCGAATCCCGAAACCCTAGCCCCAACTCACAAAACCGCAGCCGCCACCACCTCCGGCCAAACCAGTCGACGACGACCATGACCAGCCGTCGCCTTACCATGGCCGACCACCTCCATACCTTATCCGACCGAAAATTAGACACAAATCGATCGAAATCAGCAAAAACAGACTGAATTCGCGCGGATAAAAGTTCCGAGATTCAGGTAAAAAAAAATCGATCCTTACAGAAGCTTTTACGGCTAATTAATTGAGGGTTATGGAGAGCCTGAGTGTTGCGAACAAAACACCTAAGATTTAGTCGTCGGAAAGTGGCCGGAGAACGTCCGATTTTCCCTTAATCCGACGGCCTATCCCGAATCCGAAAATTTCGAATTTTTGATTTTCGTTTTTTTTAAAAAATTCGAAACTACTATATCCGAAGAGCATGCATTTATTCAGATCCAAATTCAGAAAATTTTAAGAAAAATCATAGCTGAATCCAAAAAATTTATAGACTAGAAAATCGTATCAGATCTGAGAATAAAACATAATTTTCTGTTTCGATCCATCAATAAAAAAAATTCTCATAATTCAACATGAACGTGGCTCTGATACCACTTGTTGGAGATTTAATAAAATAAATCTATAAATCATGTGATTAAATCTATATATCACAACACGCCAGAAATTCATGTCGAATTATCAGAAAATATGAATAAAAGTAAACACGTACCAGAATTCATTGATTGATCTAGCGTCGGAGTTATGGATCTTCCAAGGCAACAGAAAATCGACCACCTTATTCTTGCCTTTGATGAGAGAAGGAGAGAGATCTAGAATACGGGTGTCGTATGTATTCTGTGTTGTTTTCTCTGTGCCTTTGGGACCATAACCTTATATAACATTAGCAGTCTTCAACCCATCATAGAAGACCTAATTGGACTGGGTTTCTACACATAAGATGGACCATACCAATTTATTTAATACTTTGGAAACCCATAATTAATTAGATCACTTTATTGGGTCATTTATTAGTTAACTTGTCCATGTACAATTAATTAAATTATGTGAGCCCACAAAATAATTTCAACAACACCATCCCAGAATCGAGTCATGGCTAGGGAAGCACTCCATGCCCGGAATAAGGCAAATATAGTTGTCCAAGTGTTTTGTGTCCGAACCCCGTTGGCCATACTAAAGCTGTCAGTGGCAGATCTCATTACACTTGAAAATAAATCCAAAAGATCCTCATGATAACGGAATACACATACTAATCTCCTATAATCAAGAAATAATCAAGGAAATCTCGGGATATTTCCGAACCTACCAAAATCTTATGCGGATCAGCACAAATATGGTAACAAACATGGTTCGCCGGAACGGCCGTGATGCGGCTGGAACGGCCGTTCCAAAGTTTCGGGGTGGGTAAGGTGATGGCTTGTATCGGCGTTTCGTATACCAAAAACGGGGATATAACGGTGGAAAACGAGGATAGAACGGTGGAACAGAACCGGAACGCAATTCGCGACGGTTTTGTTTTGAACAGTCGCTATTAGCGACGGTTTTTTGTATGTAGCGACGGTTTTTATTAAACCGTCGCTGATTTTAATAAAACCGTCGCTATATTTAGCGACGGTTTTATTAAAACCGTCGCTAAATTAAAATCGACGACGGTTAAATAAAAACTGTCGCTAAATTTCGCGACGGTTTTTCATAACACCGTCGCAAATTCGAATCAGCGACGGATTTAATAATGCACGTATCTTTGCTTTCTAGTACAAATAATGCAATTGTAGGTCCTAATGCACGTATCTTTACTTTCTCGATGATATAACATTTACATGTACCTTTCTATATAAATGTTTGTTTTCATCAACTTATATTTCATTTCTCATTGTTATTATATTATCATATGATATGAGTAATTTAATAAGCTTAACATTAATTTCACTAGGAACATTGGAAAGCAAAGCACATCGGTTGATGTGAGATGGTGAATCTTGAGTCTTCTTCCCGCTGCATCCATCAATGAAAGACTAATAAAGAAGAGACTGCAAGTCAACTATTTTTACTGAGAAATTTTCATTACAAAGTGTGAAAAAAACTAAGTTAATTATAAAATATTTCTATTTTAATTGATGTTAAATAATTTGTAACATCACTTTATATAAGATTTGATACTTATTAATTAGTCCATCACTCTAAATTGATTCAAATTAGTGCGAACTTATATATATCCAATCGAAAATATTTTAAAGTTTTAATTAATTAAATACAAATAATTTTTAATAGTATATTTAATTTTTGATATGGTTGGAAATATTTTAAATATAATGACGATATAAATTGTGTTCAATAAATTGTTAATAAAATTCTAAAAATATTTAAATTTTTTATTTACATCAAATAATCTATTTAAATGATATTGATTTTAATTTTTATATTTCTAAATATTTTCCAAAATTTTTAATTTTTATATATTTATAATATTTTTTTTAAATACTCGTTCTGCGACCCTTCCGCGAAATTTCATTGTAACTGGAACGGTAGCATCCGTTCCGATCTCCGCGACCGCGACAGCGAACCATGGTAACAAATCACATATCTAACTAGAGTTCTTCTATCACAAGGTAACCGACCTCGGCCCTTCCGATCTCTATATATAATATCATATATGCTCTATGGTTTAAATCTTTCACACAATGCTCTCATGCGGCACTATTCTCTCGCATTTATGCTTTTGTAATCCTCACCGACTCTGACTTAAGCATCGGAAGACCATGCGAGAAACACTTTCGGTGCTCACTAACCTTTGTTCATCTGTATAGAGGATCTGAGCCCTAAAGATTGTCGAGCCCCAAAATTTTGAAGACTTTGCTCATATACCGAACCCGAAGTAATTTTTGGTTACATCAAAATATTTGGAACTTTTTTACTAACGTATCCTATTAATTAAGTATTTTATATTTCCAATATACACGTATACAAATAATAATTTTAATTTATAACTAAAACTTTAATTTCCTAAATAAGATTTGAATTTTGAGCTTTACGTAGTCCTCGCTTAAAAAATGGTAAATATAAGCAGTTTTGGTGAGATCTTTGATACCCCGGGATGTCCCAGGTCATGGATAGTGCTCGGGTCAGGAAGATGGATTGTTCCTGGGTCATGGGTGATCCGGGTCAATAAGACGCATCAGCACAGAAGTCCGGATCTCGGGCTGTTCGGGACATTGAAGATATAGCTTGACAGAGAGAATCTGCGAAGAGGCCCATCAAAGGGCCGGGCCACGGAACACCCGGGACATATTATCCCCGGATTATGGGATGCTCAAGCTCTAAGAGGCTTTCTTCCCAGGCCACTTCGATACTAGTGCCGAATTTAATTATATCAACAAAGTAGGGCGTGGGCGGTCGACCTATTTCTGACACCAATCCAAGTGGTTTACAAAATCAGGTAGGCTGGATGTGACTAATATGAAGATTTGATATGTTAGAATAATAGGGTCTACTCGGCCGCCCTACTATAATTAATGAGCAACACAAAGAACGAGGTCATCATTACATCCTCTACTATAAATATCAGGTTCTCTCTTTGCATTTATTCTCTATTCAGATATTGAATATACATATTTATTGCTCATTTATTGCTCCCCCTCCACACCAATCTCACCACCATTATCTGGTTACATTGATTCATTGTTTGAGTCCTTCACTGACTTAAGTATCGGAGTGGCCACGCCGAATACCCCTCCGGCGCCCATTCACGTGGTTACCTTTGTAGTTGCAGATCTTCCCAGTTGTTCGGGGCGAGAAGCTTTTTGATCCATACATCTTGCTCTTATTCCCTACATATCGATAGCAGATCCGGTGGAGCACCCGACCCGGCTCACCTGATTCACCCGGATCGCATCATTGGCGCCGTCTGTGGGAAAAAAAGTTATAAGACGTTGATATGGATCCTACTAGGAGGACGAACCAAGACAGTTCTCGGATCCAGGAAGAGAATAACACTCGTCTTTCTGGTGCATGTGGCCCACCACCCAACGATCCTCAGCCTACCATCAATTTAACACCTGAAGAATTGACCAAGATTGTAACTGATGCTGTGAAGGCAGCTATGGCGAAGAAAGCCCCCACTCATCATTCTACCCATCTAAAGCAGGAGCGTGACCAATTGCAGAAGTATCAAGAGCAGGAGGTAAGGGAAGAAGAGAGGGAGTCGAGTGCTGGTTCTAAATCTCCTACTGTGGCAGAAGAGTTAGAGGAGTTGAGGAGGAAGGTGAAAGTGTTAGAGGGGCAGGTCATCTCTAGGAGCAGCGCTCAAGTTGTTATTAAGGGTTGGCCGTTCTCTGATATCATTGTCCGGGTACCACTTCCCGGGCACTTCAAATCAGCCAGGATTAAGGACTATGATGGGAGTTCCGACCCTGAAGAGCATCTTGCTAGATTCGAAAACATGGCCATGCTACATTGTTATGGGGATCAAATTAAATGCAAAGTGTTCCTGACTACTTTTGTGGACTCGGTCCAGAGGTGGTTCAAAGGATTGGCGCATCAAAGTATCCAATCCTTTGAAGATTTCCAAAAAATATTCTTGCACCAATTCAGCAGCAGCAAGAAATATAAGAATACTGCTTTTAGTCTGTTTGAAGTGAAGTAGGGCCAGGATGAAACTTTAATAACATACATCAAAAGATTCAATAGAGTAGCTTTAGATGTCCCTGCCTGCGCACCCGAGACAAAGACTGCGGTGTTCATGCAGGGGTTGTGGGAAGGAGACTTCTTTCGATCTTTAACAAAGAAATTTCCCAAAGATTTTGAAGATCTCTTATCCCGGGCGGAAAAATACATCGATATGGAAGAGGCCCAGAACCAAAAAAGAGAGGCTTTGAAGAGAGCCCGGGGAGATCGGGTTGCTAGGCCCGAGGAGTGAGCTCATAAGAAGAGTGGTCCGGGGCATTTTTCTCATATCCCCTTGAGAAGCACCCGGGACCGGGAAGTCCAAGAATATAGCTCAGACTTGACCCAGCGCCCAGGTTCAAAGGCACCATTGTCAAGACTAGAAAAGAAAAGATATTGCACCCTTCACAAAGAATGTTCCCATGACACTAGTGAGTGTCGAAATTTAAAAAGAGAATCCAATCAGCGTTCTGCGCCGAGATCTGACATACACAGTGAGCCAAGGCAACCACTCTGGTTAGCCCGGCGCCCCAGACCTAACATTTCTGGGAGGTCGGCAGCTGTCTCGAGTGGGAGCGAAAAAGAAGAGGGAGGTTCCCGGGAGAAAAAGGCATAAGAAAACAGAAAAGAAAGACTCTTCCCCAACTCGAGGAGTAATAAAAATGATCTCGGGAGGATCCACAGATGGCGACTCCAACCGGGCCCGGAAAGCAAGAAGTAGAAGAGAGTGTCAGAAAATTGATGGGAAGGGGAGGAATGAACCGGTCATAAGCTTTGGTCCAGAAGACCTCAGGGGAGTCAGTCTACCCCATAATGATGCTCTTGTTATTCAAGCCCGAGTGGCCAATTATGATGTATTAAGAGTGTTCGTGGACAATGGCAGCTGTGTCAATGTCATCTTCAAAGAAGCCTTGATTCAAATGGATTTACATGAGTACCAGTTGGAGGCGGTTTAGACTGCCTTATTTGGCTTCGCGGGTCACGCTGTATATTCAGAATGGGAAATTACATGGCCTCATTAACCCTGGAAACTGGAGATTTGCGAAAGACAGTCATGACGGTCTTTACCGTGGTGGATGCCCCATCTTCATACAACATTATCCTTGGGAGACCAGCTATGAATGAGATGAGAGTTGTGGCCTCAACTTATCATCAGAAAATTAAATTTCCAGTACAACGACGAGTCGGGGAAGTCAAGGGAGATCAGCCTTCCTCCCAGAGGTGCTATGGGGAAACTGTCCGGGTGGATCAGAAGAGGGCAAGGAAGGAAACAAGGGGAAGATAGTGAGTCGAGCAGAGGAACTGGCCAGAGAAAGGGAAGTGCATTTTGTTGCAGAGGAAGAACAAGAAGCGGTAGAAGTCGAGCCAGGGAAACATATCCGGGTGGCCCGAGACATTAATGCTTCCACCCAGGTAAGTCTCTTGAATTGTTTAAAAGCTAACATCAATGTTTTCGCTTGGTCTCAACAGGAATTAGTTGGGATCTCCCCCCTCGTGGCTGAGCATAAATTAAATATTATCCCGGGATCCCGGCCTGTGAAGCAGAAGAAAAGGCATTTTGGCCCCGAAAAGGATAAAGTCATTGACGAGCAAGTGGAAGAGTTGTTGCGGGCTGGCCACATTCGGGAGGTACAATTCCCCACTTGGCTTTCGAATGTGGTCTTTGTTCCAAAAGCTACCGGGAAATGGAGAATGTGCGTAGATTTCCGCTCGATTCATTTCTCGGTCCGCGCACAGAAGCTATCCATTTTTTCAAGACTAAGGAAGGCACAAAAGTTTGGATGGGATGAAAAGTGTGGGCAGGCTTTTCAAGATCTGAGGAAGCATTTATCCGAACTACCCGTCCTTGTCAAGCCTGAGCCCGGGGAAAGGCTGTGGGTCTATTTGTCCACCACGGAATATGCTGTTAGCTCTGTACTTATCCGAGAGGAGGGGACCGACCAAAAGCCAGTGTATTATGTCAGTCATGCCCTCCGAGGAGCATAGTTGAATTACAGTGAAGTAGAGAAAATAGCCCTGGCCCTGGTAATGACTGTCCGGAAGCTGAGACCTTATTTTCTCTCACATCCTATTGTGGTTTCCACTAACTCTCCGCTTGGAAGGATCATGACACATGTTGAAGTATCGGGCAGAATGGTTAAGTGGACAATAGAGCTCGGGGAATATGACATTGAATATAAACCTCGAGTTACTATAAAAGCCCAGGCATTGACAAACTTCTTGATAGAGATAGTTCAACAAGGAGAAGAGGAAATATGGAGAGTTTTTTTTTATGGTGCATCGAATTTATCAAGATGTGGAGTCGGAGTGGTTTTGATTGCTCCATCAGGAGAAAAGATTAAATTGGCCTTGAGAATTGACTCCCGGGCCACCAATAATGAAGCTGAATATGAAGCCGTTCTGGCAGGACTACAGGCCGCCCGGGAAGTCGAAGCCTCCCAAGCCATCAGAATGGAAGCCTATCGAAGCCGGGTAATGAAATCCTATAAAAAACACGTTCGAGCGCGAGATTTCCAAGTCGGAGATCTAGTTATGAAAAAAGTAACACCAGTAGGTGATGTGGGGAAATTAGAAGCATGGTGGGAAGGACCTTTCAAAGTGATTCAGAGAGTCAGCTCGTGTGCAGCCTACTACCTGGAAGATCCTCAGGGGCACACCCTTAGGAGACCATGGAATGCATTTCATTTGAAGAAATATTATGTTTAAAAGTTCGGTCCTTGTATCTGTTATTTGTACATCAAATAAAGGAATTATTCAGACAAATATCTACTAAGTCCAGGGACCCGTACCCTGGCCCGGTGACCTGCATCCCGGTTATCTACTAAGTCCAGGGACCCGTACCCTGACCTGGGGACCCGCACCCCAGTTATCTACTAAGTCCAGGGACCCGTCCCTGGCTCTGGGACTTGTGCTCCGGTTACCTGCCAAGTCCCGAACTCGTACCTGGGCTCAGGAAACTCATATACCGGTCATCCAACAAGCTCGTAAATCCGATTACATGTTTAAAGTTTTTTTTAATGATGTTCGAAAACACTTAGAACTTTTCTAACACTTGTTGATTACTCATTTAACCAGATGCAAGAGAAATGGAAATATATTTCATTGAAACAAGGGGAAAAATTTCAAGGAGCCCGGAAGCCCGGGAGAAAAGTAAAATCTATTCTACTTTTGATTTGGGGTTTTGCTCATTTTCTTCCTCCTCTTCCTCCGGGAGAGAGGCCGTAGCTTTCACCAAGTTCGGGAAGTCCTCCCGGTCAGATGGAACGAGGCCTGCCTCCTGGAATTGTTCTAGGCATTTGTTGAAGTCCAGGTCAAAGTATGGGAAAGCTTTATCAGCCACCATCTTCTTGAATTCCCGGTACTTGAAGAATTGGGCCATCTTTTCTTCTTGGGAAGACTTCAGAAGCTCCAGAGCAGCCGTCGTTTCTTCAGCCCGGGCCCGAGAAGATGCTGCCTCTTCCTTAGCAGCCTGCAGTTCTAGCTTGGCAGTCTCTGAGGAGTTGTCAAACTTTTTGCGGAATGACTCCAACTCTGACCGGACCTCAGCCAGTTCTGCTTGGGCCAAATCCACTTGCTGTTTCCAGCTAGCTTTTTCCCAGGCCATGACATGCTCATGGATCTCCTTCACCCTGCTCAATTCCTCCCGCAGCTTGTCATGCATCTCCCGGGTGGAGGAGGCTTGTTGATTTGCTCTCTTGGCTGCCCCAGCCACCTGTGCACAAACAGATATGAGCATCTGCATGCCCTGCAATTAAAGGGAAGGTCAAACTGGTGGTAAAAAAAAATAGAGTGGTGAAGAACTTACAGAAAAGGACCGGGAAACAACTTCTTACAGTTTTTGATTAGGGTGGAGCCCTTGAAGATGCTCAACCTCCTCGGGACGAAGGAGACCTCGTACCATCCGAGTCATATGCGTGCCTACCTCATCACCAAAAAGATTTGGCGAAACCAAGGGAACTCCACCCTGGGAAGAAGGGCCGGTAGATGAGTCGGGAGGAGGAAGGGATCGCAACTAGATTACCCCCCGATCAACACAGATGATAGGAAGGATTGGCCTTACAAAGCGTCCCGGGCATGAGTGAAAGGGGGAAGAAGTTTGAAGTCCCGAGGAAGTTCAGGCTGCTCGGGCATTGAAGATAAGAAGCCTGTCGAACAGGTCAAGGGAGTCAGAAGTTGCAGAAAGAAAATTTTTGTTTTTCACCCCTTCAGCGATGAAGGGATGTCGGTCAAGAATCGGTAATGCATCCGGGCCATAAAAGAGAAGACCCCATCATTAAATCGACAAGAATAAAAGAAATGAAAATGGAGGAGTTAATCGGGATATTTTTCATACGAAATAAAATAAAGGTGGCTGCCATAATCCTAAAGGTGTTAGGATGGAGATGACTAATTGGGAGCCCGAAGAATCGGGCAATCCCTTCAAAGAAGTGATGAATTGGGAACCGGAGTCCAATTCTGAGTTGTTCTAAGAAAAAAGTGTGGAAACAGGGAGGAGGAGTATCCGGGTGATCACTAGGCCTGGGTATTTAATTTTATAAGAAGAAGGAATTGATCCTAAGGATCTAATTTCCTCAAGAGCCCCGGGACGAAGAGTTGAAGTTACATTAGAAAACCACAAGGGCCCAATAACCTTCTCTTTGCCCCGGGAAACAATAGGTCGGGAGGAAGAAGCTTTAGCTTTTAGAGGTCGGAAAATAGGGATGAATATGGCAACGGGGATATGCGCAGAAGCTTCAGAATGGGTTGGGGAGTTCTCCTCCGACAAACCCCTAGCATTCCGGCTAGAGGTAGAAGAGGTAGAGTTCGACATGATCAGAAAATAGAAGTAAAATTAGTAAGGGAGAGAACTTACGAGAAAGAAAAGAAGATGAGGGGTGGCTGGTAAATGCAATTGCCGGAGTTAGGATTTGTGCGTCAGAAAGCTTGAGATAAAAATTTGCAAAAGTTTGGCCACTGATTTGAATTTGCAAGTGATTTTTGAAAAATCAGTGAACTACTATATATAGAGATGAGGAATTGATCCGGACCGTTGATCATGTGACAAATGGACAGACGAGATTGACATGGAAAATTGCGCGGGGTATTTGAAAAGACAAGCGCGAGATTCTAAGCGTCATAATGATTTTTCTCGGTATACGAAAAGACCCTGATATAATGATTTCTCTCGGAAATGCGGAAAATCTCTGAATTGATTTTTTAGGGCTTGCATCAGCTGTGAAGACCATGCACTATGGAAGTGAACCAATTGTGGAGGAACTCATACAGCCAGAATCACTCCATTTCAGCATAAATCTCGAGTGAGCACCTTGAACCAAAAAGTGGCCACATTCATCCGGGAGAGGTTAGTGCAATCACCCATTAATTAAGCCATCAGCATCATTCGTGGAGCCATCAACGCAGCGTCATTCGTGGAGCGACTTCAGAGCTTACCTTGTAGCAGATTATTCGTGCCTATAAAAAGGAAGGCTCCTCATTCGAAACTTGCACATCCAAATTCTCGAAATCCTCTCTAGCAGCACCGTATTCTCGAAGCTCTTCGCCCTCTAGTAACAAAGCTCTGCCGCAATCTCACCGTTCACGTTTACGTTTCCTTGAGCAGTCAGAATATTGTAAGTGGGCTTTTGCTATATGTCTTTATTTGTAAGTGGGTTCTTGATACTATTTTATTTGGCACACTTATTTCTTTTTAAGTGGGCATAATATGTTTCGAAAATAAATTAAACATGACTTTGAAAATTCGGTCGGCGTGATATATTCATTTCCATTTGGTATTGAAATCCCTTGAATTGTTCTTTGTTCGATATCAGTTAAATATGTGAAAGCATGTTTGAATTTTTTGAAATGCACTGTAATGACTCGATTTAGAAATGGTAAAGGAAATTTCGAACTTTGATATACTTTGTTTAGGCCCTGATGCGGTGGGTTATAATAACCGTTCCTTTGGCCTCGCCCCTTAGAGGAGTAACATATAGGGGACTGATCAGTAAAAACCATAGAAAATGAGATGATTTTCAGTGCTATATTCGTATTTGTGTTAGTATTTGATTCAACATGCTTAATATTGAAATTTTGATAATTTATTCATATGTATATCCTCGATAATGGTCATGCGCGATCGGCCCCCATTTACTGAGTATTTCTCCAAAATACTCACCCCTTACTTTCCCACCCAGATAAAAGTGAGAATCAAATTGAGGATGAGGAGCAAGACTACTTTTGGGGATGGTGATGAAGCAGTCTAATACGGGACACGTCGATTATTCTGTCTTATGATTTCAGTATCGTGTATTTACGCTTCCGCATGTTTCTATTTCTTTTGAGTTGTAAAGACAGTGAAATTTTTGGAAATTTATGATAATAAACTGGTTTCGGTTTATGATGTACTACGAGGTTAGTTGTTTTTCGATCGTGTGGTTGTTAAACAACGCCGGTGTCATAACCCGGTCTCGGGGCGTGACATTTAAGTGGTATCAGAGCCGCCAGGTTCATAATCCGGTTGGGGAAGAAAATCTTCGGAAAAATTTTCGGTGGAATTTTATAAATCGGCCAATACTGTCCGCTCCGAAACGGCCCAACGAACGAGACTCACGACCCTAAATTCGTGAGCACCTGGCTGAAATCGCGAAATTCCTTCGTTTAGGCATCCGAAACGTCGTTTTTGCTGTTTTAGGAAATATTCGTAGACCCTATAACTTCTCATAGGAAATTCCAAATTCGATTCCGTCGATTGTTCTGGAGCCTTCTCGACATGTGCTTTCCATCCATGTACATATCTCGAAAATTGCCATTTTTGGAAAATTTTCGATAAATTTCTATTCCTGCATTTTTGCTGCTTTCTGCTCTATATGATTGATTTACTCTGAGCCTTTCCAATTTTTTTTTCTCGATTTCAGGAAATGGCTTCAAGTTCTTCTATGCCTCGCACTCGGACCACGGCACGCATGAGTGTTATACCCGTCCCTGACAAGGACCTCATCATTAAGGACCTCCGAGCATCCCTCGCACTAGAACAAAAAGACAACGGGAAGTTGATTGCGACATTACATAAGCTGCAAGAAGAAAAGCACGAGCTAGAGGAAAAGAAAGCTCATCTCAGTGCTCTCTTGGAGCAGACCTCTTATATAGCAGTCCAACGACATCAGCAAGATGCACTGATCATTCAAGAGCTGCAAGAATCAGTGCAACATCTGACTATGCATAACGAACACTTACAAAATCAGGTTCAACAACTTCAGGATGTCATTATCAACTTAGGACCTGAAATGGAACCGATAGAAGAAAAAATTGAAGATGAAGCAGTAGGACATGGCGAGATTTTAGATAATTAAGGATTTAGAGTCGTGACTATTTGTAATAAGGATTTATAATCCATTTGCTTTCTCATGAATTTTCTGTCCTTTCTTTTCTTGTTTCCTAAAAACTTTGATTTGTATTGCTTCTATTTTCGATTGAATCAATAAAAAATTTACTTGATTATATCAGCGGCCAATTTCAGTTCATGATTAATTCATATGTATGTGAGCAAACAATATCTTAGAAACTTGTACCCTTGTAGGAAATGGCCGGAAGACCTCCACGAAACAATCGCAACCCGCGGTACGCAAACATTAACAACCGCAACGATAATATTGGAGATCCAAATGTTGACGGCAATCCACCACCCAGAGTGGGCCTGAGCCAAGTAGATTTGATGGCTATAGCCACCATAGTGGCAACAACTATCCAGGGTTTGGGAAACACCAATGGTAACGGTAATCAGCAGCCTCAACCACCACCGGCACAGAATGGGATCAAGCACCATTATGAGTCCCTTCGTAAGAATCGTTGCCCAGTGTTCAAGGGAGACGCCGACCCTGAAAGTAGCCAGAATTGGTTGAAAAGTGTGGAAACCCAGCTGCGACTATTAGAGATACCCGAGGCACTCAAAGTAGAGGTGATAATACCATTCCTTGAAGATAAGGCGAGCAAGTGGTGGGAAACAGTCTCACCTACCCTGACAGCCGCCGGAGCGATCACCTAGCAACAATTCAGAGATGTCTTTCTCAAACAGTATTTCCCATCAGAAGTCAGACTACAGAAATTGAGCGAGTTTGAGAACTTCTCGCAAACTCCAGACATGTCAGTAGTAGATTACACCTCCCGATTCAACTCCCTTGGAACCTATGCACCCACTATCATGGCTGATGACACCTTGAAAATGCATCGGTTCAAGCGTGGTCTGAGTAGCCGTATCCAGTCAGCTTTAGCAGTTTACCAACCCACGAGCTTTGCTGATCTGATGGGCGCAGCAATAAGATCCGAGACAGTCATCAAGCGCCGGGAGGATGAGAACAAGAATAAGAGACCTCTCACTGGACAGTCATCTCAAGGGAAACCACCATTCAAAAGACCAAACCAATCCAGTGGGTCATTCAAAGGTGCTTCGTCCCACCCAGCTTACTAAGAACTAAAGTTGTGTCCCAAATGTAATAGCCGTCATTCTGGAGAATGCCACAGACAGACGGGAGCATGTTTCAATTGTGGGAAATTAGGGCATCGAATTGCTAATTGTCCCGAGCCATTAAAGAGGGGTACTAAGCCTAATGTTGATACTAACCCCAACAAGCCAAAGGAGAATAAGCCCAACGCTCGTGTGTTTGCAATAACTCAAGAAGAAGCAGATGATGCAAACGATGTCGTGGCAGGTACCATTTTTGTCAATGAAATGCCAGCTTATGTTTTGTTTGACAGTGGTGCTACTCATTCATTTATATCTAAAAGGTTCACTAAGAAACTAAGGCTTACACCTGAATTACTAGTCGAACCATTTAGAGTAGCAACTCCTACTAGTAAGACAATCGAAACGCATAGAGTGCACCGAAAGTGTAAAATCTGTATCAATGAGCACCTATTCCAAGCAGAATTGATACAACTAAACATGGTGGAGTTCGATATCATCTTAGGAATGGAATGGTTAGCAAGAAATAATGCGATGGTAGATTGCAAGGGAAAGAGTGTCAGGCTCCGAACCCCGGACAAAAAAGAAGTCGTATATCATGGCAAATCCAAGAAACGAAAATCACTTCTTTCCGCATCCCAAGCATGGAAAGCCATGAAATCTGGAGAAGATATCTATCTAGCTATGGTTAACGTAGTGAAGGAGGAGAGTGAACTTAAACCAGAGGATATCCCTATCGTGCGAGAATTCTCAGACGTCTTTCCAGAGGAACTACCAGGGACAGTCCCGGATCGTGAAATTGAGTTCGAAATCAATTTAGTGCCCGGAGCGGCACCCATCTCCAAGGCACCGTACAGAATGGCACCAGCTGAACTTAAGGAGCTAAAGGAGCAACTTCAAGAATTGTTAGACAAAAAGCATATTCGACCAAGTGCGTCTCCATGGGGAGCTCCAGTACTTTTTGTCAAGAAGAAAGATGGGAGCATGAAGGCTGTGCATTGACTATAGGGAATTGAATAAGATCACTATCAAGAACAAATACCCTCTTCCAAGGATAGATGACCTGTTTGATCAGCTTAAGGGAGCCACAGTATTTTCCAAATTGGATTTGAGAACGGGCTACCACCAATTGAGGGTCAGGGCTGAAGACATCCCAAAGACGGCCTTTCGGACAAGGTATGGACACTACGAATTCACCGTGATGCCCTTTGGTCTGACAAATGCACCAGAAGCTTTTATGGACCTAATGAACAGAGTATTCAAGCCGTTCCTGGATCGGTTCATAGTTGTATTCATTGATGACATCCTTGTCTATTCTCCCAGCAAAGAAGATCACGAAGAGCATCTTCGCCTCACTCTACAAACTTTAAAGGAGAAAGAACTCTATGCCAAGTTCAAGAAATGCGAATTCTGGCTAAACAGTATATCTTTTTTAGGGCATGTGATATCGGAAGCAGGAGTATCAGTTGATCCAAAGAAAGTGGAGTCAATTCTAGATTGGTCGAAACCGAGAAATGCCACAGACATTTGAAGCTTTCTTGGATTGGCAGGCTATTACAGGAAATTCGTTGAAGGATTCTCTTCCATAGCCGTACCATTAACAAGGCTTACTCAAAAGAATTCTAAATTCATTTGGGATGACAACTGCGAGAAAAGTTTTCAGACATTGAAAGAAAAGCTCGCGTCTACACCAGTGTTAGTCTTGCCCACTGAAGATAAGGATTTCACCATCTACAGTGACGCATCGAAGGAAGGGTTGGGATGTGTACTCATGCAAGAAGGAAGAGTGATTGCCTATGCATCAAGGCAGTTGAAGCCGCATGAACGAAATTATCCCACTCACGACCTCGAACTGGCAGCAATCGTCTTTGCTTTGAAGATATGGAGACATTATCTCTATGGCTCCAAGTGCGAAATCTTCACGGACCACCAGAGCCTCAAATACTTGTTCACCCAAAAGGAATTAAATATGAGACAAAGGCGATGGATTGAGCTGTTGAAGGATTATGACTTGACCATAAGCTACCATCCAGGTAAGGCAAACAAAGTAGCTAATGCTTTGAGTCGGAGGAATATGAGTAAGGTTACCTTAGCTGCACTCTCCGCTCAACCATGTCTGCGAGAAATCGTCAAGTTGAACCAGGATCGAGACCCAGTTCTAGTAAAACTTAAGGAACAAGCTAAGGAAGCAAAGTCTCAAGATACTCAGATCGACGACAAAGGAGTCCTTTGGATGAAAGGACGATTGTGTGTACCAGACATAGATAACCTTCGACAAGAAGTAATGTCAGAAGCACATAAGTCGAAATTTTCAGTCCATCCTGGCAGTACCAAGATGTACAAAGACTTAAAGAAGAATTTCTGGTGGAGTGGAATGAAAAAGGATGTTGCGATATTTGTTTCCAAATGTCTTGTGTGCCAACAGGTCAAAGCAGAGCACCAAAGACCTGGAGGACTTCTTCAACCTCTAGAAATTCCAGAATGGAAATGAGAACATATCTCCATGGACTTTGTGGTTGGGTTACCAAAGTCTAGACAAAGCCATTATGGCATCTGGGTATTCGTAGATAGACTCACAAAATCTGCGCATTTCTTACCAGTCCGCATGAACTATAATTTGGACAAGCTAGCCACATTGTACATGAATAACATCGTACGATTACATGGGGTTCCAGCCAGCATCTTGTCAGACAGAGACCCGAGGTTTGTATCTCGTTTTTGGAAGAGCTTTCATCAAGCCATGGGAACTAAGGTCACTCTCAGTACGGCCTATCATCCTCAGACCGATGGCCAAACAGAGAGGACAATTCAAACTTTAGAAGATATGCTGAGAGCATGTGCTCTAGACTTTAGTGGCAATTGGAGTAAATATTTGCCTTTGATTGAGTTTGCTTACAATAACAGTTTTCACAGCAGCATCGGAATGGCGCCATATGAAGCTCTGTATGGGCGAAAATGTCGGTCACCACTATATTGGGATGAAGTAGGAGAAAAGGCCATCACTGGACCCGAATTGATCCAAGAAACAGTGGATAAAATCACTATAATCAAGGAGAGACTTAAAGTGGCACAAGACCGACAGAAAAGTTGGGCTAATTTGAAAAGAAGACCAGTGGAATTAATAGCGGGAGATAAAGCATACTTGAAAGTATCACCAATGAAAGGTGTGGTTCGATTCAACAAACCCGGGAAACTGAACCCTAGATATGTTGGACCTTTTGAAATTCTAGGGAAAGTGGGTACACTTGCATACAGATTGGCACTCCCACCGAGTATGTCTAGAATCCATAATGTTTTCCATGTGTCACAACTAAGAAGATATGTTTCGGATCCAAGCCACATCCTCGAAGCTGAACCACTCCTAATCGAGGGAGACTTGAATGAAGGCCTTACTTATAAGGAAGTCCCGATCAGAATTGTGGATGCCAAAGACCAAGTGCTAAGACGACGAACGATTCCATACGTCAAAGTACAATGGTCCAATCACACCGAAAGAGAAGCCACTTGGGAACTCGAAGAGAAAATGAGAAACCATTACCCTTACCTTTTCGAAGGACAAGATAATCCAAGTTTCGAGGACGAAACTTACATTAAGGAGGGGAGAATGTGAAGACCATGCACTATGGAAGTGCACCAATTGTGGAGGAACTCATACAGCCAAAATCACTCCATTTCAGCATAAATCTCGAGTGAGCACCTTGAACCAAAAAGTGGCCACATTCATCCGGGAGAGGTTAGTGCAATCACCCATTAATTAAGCCATCAGCGTCACTCGTGGAGCCATCAACGCAGCGTCATTCGTGGAACGACTTCAGAGCTTACCTTGTAGCAGATTATTCGTGCCTATAAAAAGGAAGGCTCCTCATTCGAAACTTGCACATCCAAATTCTCGAAATCCTCTCTAGCAGCACCGTATTCTCGAAGCTCTTCGCCCTCTAGTAACAAAGCTCTGCCGCAATCTCACCGTTCACGTTTACGTTTCCTTGAGCAGTCAGAATACTATAAGTGGGCTTTTGCTATATATCTTTCTTTGTAAGTGGGTTCTTGATACTATTTTATTTGGCACACTTATTTCTTTTTAAGTGGGCATAATATGTTTCGAAAATAAATTAAACATGACTTTGAAAATTCGGTCGGCGTGATATATTCATTTCCATTTGGTATTGAAATCCCTTGAATTGTTCTTTGTTCGATATCAGTTAAATATGTGAAAGCATGTTTGAATTTTTTGAAATGCACTGTAATGACTCGATTTAGAAATGGTAAAGGAAATTCCGAACTTTGATATACTTTGTTTAGGCCCTGATGCGGTGGGTTATAATAACCGTTCCTTTGGCCTCGCCCCTTAGAAGAGTAACATATAGGGGACTGATCAGTAAAAACCATAGAAAATAAGATGTTTTTCAGTGCTATATTCGTATTTGTGTTAGTATTTGATTCAACATGCTTAATATTGAAATTTTGATAATTTATTCATATGTATATCCTCGATAATGGTCATGCGCGATCGGCCCCCATTTACTGAGTATTTCTCCAAAATACTCACCCCTTACTTTCCCACCCAGATAAGAGTGAGAATCAAATTGAGGATGAGGAGCAAGACTAGTTTTGGGGATGGTGATGAAGCAGTCTAATTCGGGACCCGTCGATTATTCTGTCTTATGATTTCACTATCGTGTATTTACGCTTCCGCATGTTTCTATTTCTTTTGAGTTGTAAAGACAGTGAACTTTTGGGAAATTTATGATAATAAACTGGTTTCGGTTTATGATGTACTACGAGGCTAGTTGTTTTTCGATCGTGTGGTTGTTAAACAACGCCGGTGTCATAACCCGGTCTCAGGGCGTGACATCAGCTTTAATCATATGATGTCAGCCCTACTAGCTCGTGAAAAACTAAGCGACAAATTATTTATCCTGACCGGGCACACAAGGCTGATCGGGACAATGAGTATGACTCTAGCCTGACTATTTAAGGAGGGAGTGATGATACCCCAGGATGTCCCGGGTCATGGATAGCACCAGGATGTCCCGGGCCATGGATAGTGCCCGGGTCAGGAAGTTGGATTGTTCCCGGGTCATGGGTGATCCGGGTCAATATGATGATCATCTGCGCAGAAGTCTGGATCTCGGGTTGTCCGGGACATTGAAGATATAGCTTGACAGAGAGAATCTGCGAAGAGGCCCATCAAAAGGTCGGGCCACGGAACACCCGAGACATATTATCCCCGTATTATGGGATGCCGGGCTCTAAGAGGCTTTCTTCCCAGGCCACTTCGATACTAGTGCCACATTTAATTATATCAACAAAGTAGGGCGTGGGCAGCTGACCTATTTCTGACACCAATCCAAGTGGTTGACAAAATCAGGTTGGCTGGATGTGACTAATATGAAGATTTGATATGTCAGAATAATAGGATCTAATCAGCCGTCCTACTATAATTAATGAGCAGCACAAAAAACGAGGTCATCATTGCATCCCCTACTATAAATACCAGGTTCTCTCTTTGCATTTATTCTCTATTCAGATATTGAATATACACATTTATTGCTCATTTATTGCTCACCCTCCCCACCAATCTCACCACCATTATCTGGCTACATTGGTTCATTGTTTGAGTCATTCACTGACTTAAGCATCGGAGTGGCCACGCTGGATACCCCTCCGGCGCCCATTCACGTGGTTACCTTTGTAGTTGCAGATTTTCCCAGCTGTTCGGGGCGAGAAGCTTTTTGATCCATACATCTTGCTCTTATTCCCTATATATCGATAGCAGATCCGGTGGAGCACCAGACCCGGCTCACCTGATTCACCCGGATCACATCAATCTACAAGTAACCTGAAAATCTTCATGCATAGAGTAAGCAAAAAAGAAATTTTATACGCATTCAAAAATTCTTGTAATCCTTTTACGAATCGATTATTTTATTATATAAGTAATGTTATAGAAGCTTTGATTATATTGAAACATTCCGCAGTCACAATGCTCAAGTTTCGTAATTACATCCAGCTTATAATAAAATATATATTTCATTTATATTATTCCTAATTTGTCAACCATTTATGACTATTTGGTGCGGAGGATATGACATTAAATTTTTATACCATTCATAATAGTTTTTTCGAAAAGTTTTGGCTTAATCCATATACTAAGTATTTGATGCCCCTATAAGCAGGTCTGGTCTTTCTCCAATCTAAACCCTGCTTTCCTACTCATACCCATGCCGACCATGGAAGAGCAAAATAGCTGAACCATGGAAGAGAGGAATAACAACATCATGGTAATAGAAGAAGAGCCGCACCATGAGAAGAGCAGGTCCATGGAAGAGCAGAGCCATAGCCGGGCATAATCATGGATAAACGAGCCGAGCCCATGTGATTATGAGGTAAATATAGATAAAGTCTCTTAAACGTAAACACTTGTGATACCTTGGTAGCCAACCTGACCCGGTCCGACCCGAACTATTCTAGACTTGATCCCGGCTACATAAATGTATGGCTCTTAACTGATACAAGTAATCCAAAGATCCTAAATACTTGCACAAAGTCTAGGCTAAAAGTCTCAAGATGGAAATTCTTGAGCATCCGAACCCAGCAGAGTTTAACGAGCCAAGTTTCTAACAAAGTTTTGAGCTCCTAGTATAGTTTACCTAGCCGAGCTCCTAATAGCATTTGTCGAATAGACGAAATAAAAGTACACTGACCCGAACTCAAAACAAATATGGCGGTGGATAAAGTCTTATCCATATAAAACTCTTGAATAAGTCTCCAGTACAGCCTGACTAGTTATTCAAAGTCCAGCACAACCTGGTCGGTTATAAAGTCTAACACGGTCTGGCACAATTACTTAAGTCCAACGAAGCTTGGCAAATTACAAAAGCATGACCAGCTCGGCACACAAAATCCCAGCACAACCTGACACAATTACTTAAGTACAACGGAACTTGCTAAGTTATAAAATCCCGACCAAATCGGCAGCATAAAGTCCAGCTTAGCCTTGTCGGTTAATAAGTCTAGCTCAGGTTGGCCTGTTCAAAAACCCAGCAAAGCCTGAACCGACACTTAGTAAAAAAAATTAATTTTACTTATTAAACATCGAGCAGAGGCCTTGCTCGAGTGAAGAGTTCATTATTCAATAAAATTTCAGCACATTTTACTTACTTTAAATAACAGCTTAGGCAGAGTTCTGCTCGGATAAATAGTTCGTTACTTAGTAAAATTTTCAGCAAATTTACTTACTTTAAATTATAGCTTGGTCAGAGGTCTTGCCCGAGTAAACATTACTTAGTAAAATTTCAGCATATTTTACTACTTTCGATTGTGGCTCGATCAAATGTTTTGCTATGGAAAATTACTCATTACTTGGTAAAATTTTAGTATTAAAATTACCGCTTGGCAGATATTCTACTTGAGCTAGAATGCATTAGCAAAGTTTCATGGTGTTCAAACCTTGTTGGGGTTTAGAGCCCTGCTACTGTGGGGACTACATAGGAATCGACAACATCATCATCCAAATTCTATGGTTTGGATCGACTATTGCTTAAGACATTGAGAACCCAGCTCGAGGCTCGGCCAGATCCAAAGAGTTGGCATAAACTTCATACTTCATTTAGAGCAAAAATGGGGAGATATTATTGATTCTAGTTGATAAGGCCAAATCTTGAAAAGATTTTAGGGATTTGATTTAATAATATTTGCTCTTATCTAATATTTATTATCCCTAATTATGTGCTTAATTGAATAATAATTGTAGATTTGAATAAAAGAGGAAAATGATTAAATTTGGAATAAAAGATGAATTTACAAGACTTCAAATAAAAAAATATCAAAAGAAAGGAAATAAAATATTTGTATTCCTTGATGATATTGAAATCTTGAAAAATCTATGTGAATCTTGATAAATATCTTATCACTTTCTTTATTTGACATGAGCTTAGAATGAAAGGAAGAAGGAGGCCCATTAAGAGTGAAGGCAGAAGCGTACAAAAGAAGGATAACAGAACGTATAGAGTGAAAGAAGGAGAGCAGAAGCACTGAAGACGGAAGGAAGGAGAGGAAGATCAGAACAAAAAGCTACTGTGAAGTAGCACCAGCGCGGAAGAAGAGCAGAAGCAGGAGGAATTCCTCACACATGTTACAAATTACAGAGAATCTCTTTCATTCCTTCTTAACTATGTTTTCTCCATTGACTTTAAACACTGATTTTGACTTTTATTTTAAGTTTATGGAGTAGATTTTTATAGATTAAGGCCACGATAGGGCCGAGATAGATTATTTTTTATGTTTTGAGTTTAATTCAATTAGATTATTTATTTTATTCATTGATTGATGTCGTTTATCACGTGTTCTTTTAATCTGGACAATTAAATAGAATATTTGTTGGTTAATCTAAAACCGGAAGGCGATAGATTAATATTTGCTTCACACATCAACACATGGTTAAATTGACTAGAAATAGTATTCGATTTCAGTGTGCGACTTTAGGTTGAAAAAATGAAATTTCACAGCGATCTAATGCGGTTGAATCTAATTAAATTCAATTAGAAATAATTGGACTGTTAGATTTACTTAGGTTTATTAATTCGAGGAATCGTTTAATAAATAATTTTGGGAATTCCGTCGTAAATTAAATAATTAATTTATTGAATATGAATTTGACACGTAGATTATAAATTGTTTCGGTACCGTTGTGCGCCTTAGTCGTTTTTAAATAATTTGAATTTTCGTCTAGTTTAATAATTTGGATTTTTTTTGCTTTAGTTAATTTATTTAAATTGTTTAATTTAGTTTTGATTAATCTATCTCTCACATCATTTGAACTTTATTTAGCCTAAATTAGGAAAAATAATTCATATTCTAGTAATTAAACATCGATCTCTGTGGGTACGATACCTGGACTCATCTCCAAATACTATTACTTGACCTAGTCCGCTTGCTAGATTTATTCCCAACCGAAATCGTCGGTCAAGTTTTTGGCGCCGTTGCAGGGTATTGAATTGTTTAATATTAGGATTTATTATTTTCTTGAGATTAGGTTTTTATTTTATTTTGTCGATTCTACGCATATTAGTACGTTTGAAGTTTGTTTCTTATTTTCAGGAATTATCTACTGTGCATGAGCCGTGCTAGAGGAGACATAGAATTAGAGCCATTTGATCCAGAGATTGAGAATACCTTTCGACGGAGACGTAGAGCACAAAGGGAGAAATCCTCAGACTTCGACGTGGAAGAACAGTTAAAACCAGAGGACGAGGTTGAAACAGCAGGGATGGAAGTAATGGACAACGAGGAAGATGATCGCGCTGTCTATGATCTCACTAGACAAACCACTGGAGGTTATGGTTCTAGCATCACTCGCCCTACTGTGGAAGCAAATAACTTTGAGTTGAAGCCATCCATCATTCAAATGATACAATATCAAGTGAGATTTGGAGGATCGCAGACCGAGGATCCTAATGCACATCTGGAGGGATTTCTATCTATCTGTGACACAATCAAATACAATGGAGTGAGCACGGATGCCATAAGATTGAGACTATTCCCCTTCTCTTTGTATGGTGAAGCAGCAGAATGGCTTAGAGATCTACCAGCTGGTTCTATTACTACATGGAATGGTTTGGTGGAAATGTTCATGAATCAATATTTTCCACCCACCAAGCTAGCACAACTGCGTATGGATATTTCATCTTTTCGCCAGAAGGATGGGGAACATTACATACAGCTTGGGGAAGATTTAGAAAGATGTTGAGGAGGTGTCCTCAACATGGTTTCTCTTCATCTGAACAAGTTCATATTTTCTATAACGGAGTAGATCCTTCTGTGCGTTCCATGCTAGATGTGGCAGCCAATGGTAGCTTATACAGGAAGACTCCACGAGTTTCACTTGAAATAATTTCAAATATGGCTGAAAATAGTGCGGGTTGGACAGATATTAAACAAGAAAAGAAGGCTGGAGTTCTTGAAATGGATGTGTTGAATGCACTTACTGCTAAGATTGATGGGTTGGCCCATCAATTCTCTCAGCTGAAATCAAATCAAGCAAATCAGGTCCAAGGAATATTCATCGAGGAACAACCCATCTTTGATGAAGAAGCAGTGAATTTTGTGGGGAATCAATGGAGACAGCAATCAAATCCATACAGTTCCACTTACAATCCAGGATGGAAGCATCACCCTAATTTGTCTTGGAAGAATACGGAGAATTCCCTTAATCCAACACATATTCCTCCACTGCCCATTCCTCAACAAGTGAGACAACAAGGATTATTGGTACTTGAAGCACCTCCAGGATTCAAGCAAGAAGATCAAAGACCAATTTATGAGGATTTTATGATGAAACATGTTGTGGGAATGGAGACGAGACTGCAGAATCATGATGCTATCTTACGAAGGTTGGATGCTCAAATGGGTCAAATAGCCAATCAATTAGCAAATCGACCCCTTGGAACACTACCAAGTGATACTGAGAAAAATCCGAAAGGAGTGAATGCAGTGAGTACAGTGATCAAGGCCGAGGAAGAGGAACCAAAGAGGCAGAATTCTACAGATATGGAGGCAAAGAATGACGGAGGAATGAAACCAAAAATGGAAGATGCTAAGGAACAGAACACTCAGACTACACGGAAGACAGGTAAGAAAGGTAAGGAATTTGATTCTAATGATAATATTGATATTAATACACTTCCTTTTCCTCAAAGAGCAAGGCAACTACAATTGGATCAACAATTTTCAAAATTTCTTGAAGTTTTTAAGAAATTGCACATAAATATTCCTTTTGTAGAGGCTTTGGCTCAAATGCCTTCTTATGCTAAA
Source organism: Primulina tabacum (assembly GCF_025594145.1). Lineage (NCBI taxonomy): Eukaryota > Viridiplantae > Streptophyta > Magnoliopsida > Lamiales > Gesneriaceae > Primulina > Primulina tabacum. Next base: position 5,296,562 of record NC_134567.1, read on the forward strand.
TTCTTGAAAGATATTTTGACTAAAAAGAGGAAACTTGTTGATTTTGAAACTGTTAAGCTTTCTGAGGAATGTTCAGCTATTTTGCAAAATAAATTACCTCCAAAGCTTAAGGATCCAGGTAGTTTCTCCATTCCTTGCACTATAGGTAATTCTAATTTTAACAAAGCATTGTATGATCTTGGTGCTAACATAAATCTTATGCCTTATTCCTTCTTTGAGAAATTGGGGATTGGAGAAGTTAAACCAACCATTATTTCCCTTCAACTTGCTGATAGGTCTATTAAATATCCTAGAGGGGTTATAGAGGATGTTTTGGTTAAGATTGATAAATTTATATTTCCAGTTGACTTTGTTGTGCTAGACATGGAGGAGGATCGTGAGATCCCCCTAATTTTAGGTCGTCCTTTCTTAGCTACTGGAAGAGCTCTCATAGATGTACAAAACGGTGAGTTAGTTTTGAGGTTGAATGATGAGAAGGTAACTTTTAATATCTTTCGTAGTATGAAATATCCTGGATCTTCTGATTGTTATAGAATAGATGCTATTGATGATATTGTTGAGTGTAGTGTGCAGGATACTTTGATTGAAGACCCACTGGAAAAGCTTTTGGTGAACCCAAAGTCCACGGAATCAGACAGAGAAGAGGTGGAGGAATGTATGAACTATTTGGAGGGATCAAAGCCTTTGCCAAGATCGTTGAATTCGAAGATTGGGGAGCTGGGGCATATTCCAAAATCACTTAAACCTTCCATAGAAGAAGCCCCATTCCTCGAACTCAAACCACTTCCTCCTCATTTAAAATATTTATTTTTGAAGGAAGAACATAAACTGTCAGTAATTGTTTCTTTTTCCTTGACAGGTGATGAGGAAGATAAGCTCTTGAGAGTGCTGAAGGATCACATATATGCCATTGGATGGAGCATAGCTGACATCAAGGGAATAAATCCATCCATGTGCATGCACAAAATTTTAATGGAGAAGGAGCACATTCCCACCACTCAACCACAAAGGAGATTGAATCCAGCTATGCAAGAGGTCGTCAAAAAGGAGGTAATCAAACTTCTTGATGCAGGTATGATCTTTCCTATATCCGATAGCAAGTGGGTAAGTCCTGTGCATGTTGTTCCTAAGAAAGGGGGAATACTGTTGTTGAAAATGAAAATAACGAATTAATCCCCACTAGAACTGTGACTGGGTGGCGTGTTTGTATTGATTATCGCAAATTGAATGATGCCACAAGAAAAGATCACTTCCCCTTACCTTTTGTTGATCAAATGTTAGAGCGTTTGGCAGGTCATGCTTTCTATTGTTTTTTAGATGGTTATTCTGGACATATGCAAATCCCCATAGACCCCGAAGATCAAGATAAGACCACTTTTACTTGTCCCTATGGTACATTTGCTTATAAAAGAATGCCATTTGGTTTGTGTAATGCTCCTGCTACTTTTCAACGTTGTATGATGTCGATTTTTCATGATATGGTTGAAAAGTATATTGAGGTCTTCATAGATGACTTTTCTGTTTTTGGTTCTTCCTTCGACTCTTGTTTGATTAATTTGTCAAAAGTGCTAAAGAGATGTGAAGAAACGAATCTTGTACTTAACTTGGAGAAATGTCATTTCATGGTAAAGGAAGGAATTGTCCTTGGTCACAAAATTTCTGAAAAAGTTATTGAAGTGGATAGAGCCAAGGTAGAGATCATAGAAAAGCTTCCTCCTCCCACTAATGTCAAAGGAATTCGTAGCTTTATTGGGCATGCAGGTTTTTATAGGCGATTTATCAAGGATTTCTCAAGTATTACTAAGCCTTTAACTAATTTGCTAATGAAAGATGTTCCTTTTGTTTTTTCTGAGGATTGTTTACGAGCTTTTCAGGCATTAAAGCAAAAGTTGACCACAACCCCGATCATTGTTGCACCAGATTGGCATCTACCATTTGAACTCATGTGTGACGCAAGTGATATTGCTTTAGGGGCTGTTTTGGGGCAAAAGAGGGACAAATTCTTGCATGTAATCTACTATGCAAGCATGACACTTTCAGGAGCTCAATTGAACTACTCCACCACAGAAAAAGAGTTGTTGGCTGTTGTTTTTTCTTTGGACAAGTTTCGGCCATACCTTGTAGGGAGTAAAGTGATAGTCCACACGGATCATTCAGCTTTGAAGTATCTCTTAAACAAGAAGGATGCCAAGCCAAGATTGATAAGATGGGTCCTTCTACTGCAAGAATTTGACATAGAGATCGTGGATCGAAAGGGGACTGAAAACCAAGTTGCTGATCATCTATCGAGATTGGAAAAGCCCGAGGAAGGTAAGTATGTAATTAGAGATGAATTCCCTGACGAGAAACTTTATGTCATCTCTAATTTACCATGGTATGCTGATTTTGTCAACTATTTATCATGCAAATTTATTCCTTCTCATCTTACATATCAGCAGAAAAAGAAGTTCTTTTCAGATTTAAAATATTATCTTTGGGAAGATCCTCTTTTAGAATTTGTGCATATGGCATTATTCGTAGGTGTATTCCAGCGGAAGAGGTAAGTTCTATACTTGCTCATTGTCATAGTGGTCCAACTGGAGAACATTTTGGGGCAAGTAAAACGGCCACAAAAATCCTTCAAGCTGGATTCTACTGGCCTACACTGTTCAAGGATGCACACACTTATGTTTTGAATTGCAATGAATGCCAACGTGTTGGTAATATTTCAAGGAGACACGAAATGCCATTGAATAATATTTTAGTCTGTGAATTGTTTGATGTGTGGGGAATTGATTTCATGGGGCCATTTCCAGATTCCTTAGGAAATAAATATATTTTGGTGGCTGTGGATTACGTATCCAAGTGGGTGGAAGCAAGTGCTTGTAGAACCAATGACTCTAAGGTTGTGATCCAATTTTTAAAGAAAAATATTTTTGCAAGATTTGGCACACCTAGAGCCATTATTAGCGATGAGGGAACACATTTTTGTAATCGCAATTTTGAATCTCTTTTGGCTAAATATGGGGTCACGCACAAGGTGGCAACACCTTATCATCCTCAAACTAGTGGTCAAGTAGAAGTGTCAAATAGGGAGATTAAGAAAATTTTTGAGAAGACCGTTGGATCTTCGAGGAAGGAATGGGCTAGTAAATTGGATGATGCGTTGTGGGCATATAGAACAGCATTCAAAACCCCTATAGGAACTTCCCCTTTTCGTTTGGTTTATGGAAAAGCTTGTCACCTCCCTGTTGAACTAGAGCATAGGGCATTATGGGCTACCAAATTTTTGAACTTTGATGTGCAAGCTACAGGTTATCATTGTCTTCTACAACTCAATGAGCTGGAGGAATTTCGTCTTGATGCATATGAGAATGCGAAAATCTACAAGGAAAAGACAAAGAAGTGGCATGATGCAAGGATTGTGCACAGGGAATTTGAGTCTGGACAAAAAGTTCTTCTTTATAACTCTCGTTTGAAACTCATGCCAGGTAAACTTCGTTCCAAATGGTCCGGGCCTTTTACTGTCACTGAAGTTTTTCCCTTTGGTGTTGTAGAAATCCGTGGAGATTCTGGAAATCCCTTTAAGGTGAATGGACATCGACTGAAAATTTTTCATGAAGGAATTGTGGAGCAAGAGGAGCCGAGTACTCCTTTGCACGATCCAACCTAATCTATAAAGGGAGTTGTCTAGCTATAGACAAGAAATTTAGCGCTTGCTGGGAGGCAACCCAGTGATTTATTTTATTTCGCTTCATTTTATTTTTTTTAATTTTTATTTTTATTTTTTTACTTTTTCATTCTATTAGGTTAATTCTCTGAGATTTTGGTGTGTGTAGGGAATATTGGAATAAAGGAATATGATTTAGATTCTGGAAAAGCTAAACTGTTGAAATAAAAGATTTCCAGCATTGAGGAGATTTCCAGCATTGAGGAATTCCACCATCCCCATGTTGTACTCCATGGACATTAAAGCACACTGTCAGGGAAGTGTTCTCTTACTATTTTACATCCAAATTCTATATCATTTTTTAATGGCATGACATTGAGGACAGTGTAAATCTAAAGTGTGTGTGTGGGGGGGGGGGGGGGGGGGGGATTTGATTTGTGTTTGTTTCACGTCACCATACTTAGCATGTGCTTCAATGTGTAACCCTCGAGCATGAAATTTTTTTTCTGGTTATTCTTTGGGAAACTGAACTTGTGATTACATGGCACACTAATTGACTTTCTAGATTTTTGAACACTCAAGAAATTACATCACACGTAGAATTGATTGAGATGAGCTGTAGTTGTAGCCGAAGGATTTGAGCAAAAACTAGTTTTGTATCATGTTTTGAGACATCATCTATGCACTTTAGGTCATACTTATATGAATTAATCGTGAATTGGTAAAAGGCGAGCTCATGAAAAAAAAAAGAGAAATAAAAGAAATAATCTAGAACTTGTTTGATTATCTTTCGAGGCGAAAATACGGAGGAGAATGACTTAGGGATGATTTAGGCGATCCTTGGACCGTTTGAGCCTTTCGAGCCTACCCAATGCATCATTTATATCCCTAGTATCCCCTTTTGAGCCTAATAAATCGAATGGAGTGTGTCAAAGACATACAATTAGCCACCATTCGTATTCCTTCAAAATCCCACATCAACTACCCAATTTTAGCTCATACAGTATTCCTCTGCCTTAATTTTGAGAGAAATAAACTCTTTAGCGCTTTAAAATTTTCAATAACTCTCGTGTGCTGATTGATAAGAAAAATTGGAGGTGTTTGAAAAAAAAATTCATGAAGAATGAGAAAGGAATTGATGAAAAGATACATAATGAAAAAGAAAGGAAGGAGGAAAATTGATGTGGTGATTGAAAAATCTAAAAGGGAATGTCGTTAAGGATTGAAAAAAAAAAAACTGAAGCAAAAGAGAAAAATAATGGGGGAAGATGAAAAAAATTGATGGAGGATGATGAATATCAATGAGGGGGGAATATAAGAGATGAAGGAGTGCGCTATATGATTAAATTGTTTATTTTCTCTCATTTTGAATATCCCTACCTTTATTGTAGCCGTGAGCCGTGGCCTAACGTTATAAGCTTAAAAGACCTATTGACCGGGTCATATTCTTCCAACATTTAGTGGAGAAAGATATGAAAGATAAGCTTATGGAGAGTTTCTTTATATGAAAAAAAAAATCAGAAAATATGAGCATTCCTTGAACTAAAACACCTTTGACGAATATGAGTTTTGACTTCCACACTACACACGTCTCATTATCTTAATCTTTTCTAGTGAATGCTTGAGTTTTAAAGTTGCAACGAAAGTGAATTTTACGATTTTCAAAGTGTGATCTTTTGATCGAGTGTGACGGAATTTGGTATGTTGAAAAGTGTTGACTGTGTCATTTTTTGTGGTGAATCATTGAATATTCCTTCATAATATTTTTATTCTTTTGATTTGCTCGAGGACGAACAAAGGCTAACTGTGGGGGGATTGATAAGGCCAAATCTTGAAAAGATTTTAGGGATTTGATTTAATAATATTTGCCCTTATCTAATATTTTTTATCCCTAATTATGTGCTTAATTGAATAATAATTGTAGATTTGAATAAAAGAGGAAAATGATTAAATTTGGAATAAAAGATGAATTTACAAGACTTCAAATAAAAAATATCAAAAGAAAGGAAATAAAATATTTTTATTCCTTGATGATATTGAAATCTTGAAAAATCTATGTGAATATTGATAAATATCTTATCACTTTCTTTATTTGACATTGGCTTAGAATGAAAGGAAGAAGGAGACCCATTAAGAGTGAAGGCAGAAGCGTACAAAAGAAGGATAACAGAACGTACATAGTGAAAGAAGGAGAGCAGAAGCACTGAAGACGGAAGGAAGGAGAGGAAGATCAGAACAAAAAGATACTGTGAAGTAGCACCAGCGAGGAAGAAGAGCAGAAGCAGGAGGAATTCCTCACACATGCTACAAATTACAGAGAATCTCTTTCATTCTTTCTTAACTATGTTTTCACCATTGACTTTAAACACTGATTTTGACTTTTAGTTTAAGTTTATGGAGTAGATTTTTATAGACTGAGGCCACGATAGGGCCGAGACAGATTATTTTTGATGTTTTGAGTTTAATTCAATTAGATTATTTATTTTATTCATTGATTGATGTCGTTTATCACGTGTTCTTTTAATCTGGCCAATTAAATAGAATATTTGTTGGTTAATCTAAAACCGGAAGGCGATAGATTAATATTTGCTTCACACATCAATCAACACATGGTTAAATTGACTAGAAATAGTATTCGATTTCAGTGTGCGACTTTAGGTTGAAAAAGTGGAATTTCACAGCGATCTAATGCGGTTGAATCTAATTAAATTCAGTTAGAAATAATTGGAATGTTAGATTTAATTAAGTTTATTAATTCGAGGAATCGTTTAATAAATAATTTTGGGAATTCCGTCGTGAATTAAATAATTAATTTATTGAATATGAATTTGACACGTAGATTATAAATTGTCTCGGTACTGTTGTGCGCCTTAGTCGTTTTTAAATAATTTGAATTTTCGTCTAGTTTAATAATTTGGATTTTTTTTCTTTAGTTAATTTATTTAAATTGTTTAATTTAGTTTTGATTAATCTATCTCTCACATCATTTGAACTTTATTTAGCCTAAATTAGGAAAAATAATTCATATTCTAGTAATTAAACATCGATCTCTGTGGGTACGATACCTGGACTCATCTCCAAATACTATTACTTGACCTAGTCCGCTTGCTAGATTTATTCCCAACCGAAATCGTCGGTCACCAGTATAAGCAGGTTTGGTCTTTCCCCAAACAAATCTGTACTTTCCTACGCATACCCATGTCGACCATGGAAGAGAGGAAGAGCATAAGAGAAGCACCATGGAAGAGAAAAAGAGCAGCATCTTGGGAAGAGCAGAAGAGCCATGCCATGGGAAAAGTAGATCCATGGAAGATCAGAGTCATGCCCGAGCATAATCATGGATAGTCGAGTCAATTCCATGTGAATTTGTGGTAAATATAGACAAAGTCTCCTAACATAAAACACATTTGATACATTCAATCTAGACAACCCGAGCAGGTCCGACCCGAACTACTCCAGACCGAGCCCATCCACAGAAATGTATGGATCATAACTAATGCGAGTAAACCAAAGAGCCTAAGACCTTGCACATAGTCTAGCCTATTCTCTAATCGGGAAATGGTCTCAAGATGGAAATTCTTGAGCATCCGAACTCCTAGAAGAGTTTATAGACCCGAGAACCTAATAGAGTTTACCTAGCCGAGCTCCTGACATCATTTGTCGAATAGCCAGATTACAAATACATCGACTTGAAGTCAAAACAAATATGGTGGTGCATAATGCCTTATCCATATAAAACTATTGAATAAATCTTTTGATAAGGAAAGAATCCTGAAAAAGTTGGTATATACTATTCGAAATATAAATTATTAAGGATAATATAAGATCAACACAAATCTTGTATTTAAGGGAACTTTTCTTACTTGAGTTTATTCCATACAAGGTATCTAACTTCTCTCACTATATAAATATCAGGTATGCTCTATGATTTTATACATTCATATAAGGTTATCACTAGAACTATTATTCTCGCACATTTAAGTTTGGTCTCAGTACTAAATTAAAGCATCGGATGAGTTACAACAGAAATACTTTCGACGTCCTTTAACTTCTGTTCATCTGTCCAGATCCACATGGAAGTTATGCCCGACTCATAGCTGACCAAGGAGCTCGGCCAACTCAATTCAGTAAGGAGTGTTGTATTTGGTTCACCAGAACTCAAGATATGTGAAATTTTTGATACCATCAGTATTGTTAGTTTATTTTATGATAAATATGTAAAGATCCTTAAAAATTTTCAGCACATTATTTTTTAGGAAAAATACTACATTGTTTAACTTTCTAGTGATCTCCATTTTACTCAATTTTCTCATGTAACATATCAAAAAAATACAAGTTTGATTTATTCTAATTCGATGGGATGTGAATGAATCTTTAAATGGGAAAAAAAATGAATCTTTAATTCGACACTCGGTAGTCGACCCCATACCTTTAATTGATATCTGTTGATAAAGAAAAAAATGTTATTAATTGGACAATTTGTCCTGCAGATGAAGGAAAGAAATAAATATTTGTCTTTTATGAATTCTATACCAAAATAACATATTTTCATCATAAATCTGAATATTCTATACCACACCGGATAAAAATCACCACCCTTTGTTGGATCCATCTTTTATTTGGCCTATGTGTATGCCAGCATGAGCTTTAGGCCACAATCCATATGCCATATGTATTTTATGTTTTTGGGTATTGATATAATACTTGAGTGCATTATATTTTTAATTTGTTCAATTTGTTTTCTTAGGTTTTAATATAACACTAATTAACTTTGTATTTTTTATTTAGGTTTTCTTATGTTTTGTTAATATGAGTTTACATAAACTAGTGATTATGTAGTACTGTAGGTAATTTATCAAATTATAAATATTCAATTATGTATTTTATATAAATAAAATTCTGAATATTTAATCAAGTATAATTACATAAATAAAATTATGTTTTTTTTCGATACACATATAACTAGCAGACTGATTATACCAAAATTATGCGGTATACCGAAATTTTGCAACAGTATCGGTATATACCTTTTATACCGGAAAAAATCTTATATTTTTTAAATTTATTACTTTATTATTTAAAATTATTTTATATTTTTAAATTTCTACATATTGTTTCAGTATTTCGTTATATGTCGAAATTTTTCAAATTTCATGTCGTGACCGTACTAAAAATTTCTGTATCATTATCACCGTACCGAAATCTTCAATATAATAAAAATTTTGGTAAATTCTGTATTTTTTGGTACGACAACCTCATTATACGGAAATTTTGTATTTTTTTCTCACTCCTGAATCGTTTCACTAGAACGATCACATGAAAGCCGTCACTCTCAGGTTTTCTTTTCTTTTAAATTTAAAATAATATTTGGCACAAAATATGTAGATCTTAGAAAAAATTTGTCTAAAAAATTATATTGCCCTAAAAAATATTAATTAAATCTTAATTAGCATCCTAAATAGAAGTCGCCAATTTCAAGTGGCATCAATTACTACACGATTTTTTTTCCCCGAATAAAACCTAGTAATTATATTAGATTAGAGAATTAAAGGATTACAAGTATTTCTTGTTGGGAAAAATCCATATAATCACAAAATCTATCATGCTAAAGCATAAAGAATAATACAATAAAGTTTAGCGGAAGCGTACCTGAGCTCGTAATTATCACCCCTTAAGAACGAGTTCCTTAATAACAAGTTTCTGATCTTCCGAATCTACATGTTCTTTCAATTATAGAATCTTTTAGGTTTCTTTTGAGATCTATTTTCTATAATATGGTAGAGAATAGAGAACGTGATAATGTGTGATCTGGGAGCCATAATCAATATATATGTCAGACTCAACAATTCAACTGACTGATCAGTTTCAGCTTTATTGTCTTTGAGATCAGTTTGCTCAGCTTTGGTTTTTCAAAAGAGTGAGCAAGTTTGTGATACTCATTTACCATGTCATACAAAGTGGCAATGAGTTCTTCTCATGTAAAATCAGTAGAGCTGAAGTAAAATACATGTTCACTTGTTGACTCCAGTTCTACATCATTTGCTATTAAGCACTTAACTTATTCTTCATCATCACTGGAGCTGCTTGAGCTCACTGACTCTGACTTTTCACTGTCAGTCTCTGCCCATTTTGATTTGCTTTATTCAGCTAGCAGGACTTCATGTTTTTTCTTGAATGATCTTTTATCATTCTTATCTCTTCTTTTGTATTCAACTGATTTTTTTCCCTTTTTCAATTGAATGTTTATTGTCCTTCTTTGGTTTTGGACAGTCATCAATAAACTGTCATTGCTTTCCATAGTTGAAGCAAGAGTTTGGTTCTTCATTAGAATTGTTCTTCTGATAATGTCGTTGGAATGAACCTTGGTTTCTTCTCATGAATTTACCAAATTTCTTTACAAATAATGACATGAAATCAATACTTAGCTGATCTGCAGTTTTCTCTACTGAACCAGTTGGTTCCAGTTTTTGAGCACTAAGACCAGTTGTAACTACTGGTGTAGAAGGTTCTCATTCTCTTGTCTGCAGCTCGAACTCATAAGCTTTGAGATCAGCAAATAAGTCATGTAATTCAACCCTATTCAAGTCCTTTGACTCTCTCATAGCCATGGTCTTGACATCTCATTCCTTGGGAAGACCTCGAACCACCTCCAGTGCAACTTCTTTGTTTGAATACACTTTTCCAAGTGCATTTAGTTCATTTATAATGCCGCTGACTCTTTCATCGTACTCGTTCATGGAATCTCCAATCTTCATTTTAATATTGTCAAACTTCTTAACAGCAACTGAGAGTTTATTTTCTTTTGTCTGCTCATTTCTTTCACATAGCTGGATCAGTTTATCCCAAATCTCTTTTGTTGAAAATACACATCTTTATTTTACTAAAATTAATTTTATCCAATGTCTTGTACGAAATATCTTTGGCCACATTATCCAAATTGGATTTTTTTTATCTTATGCTTTACATTCTTCACGTGGTTTGTCGATGCGGTGTGGTGCACCATCAGTTATGGAACCAATAGTATTTGCTTTCACTAATCTCATTGGTCCGTCAGTTATAACGTACCACATATCATCGTCTTGTGCAGCTAAGTGAGCATGCATTCTTATCTTCTAATCATCGAATTTTTTTCTAGAGAACATTGGAATCTTATTGAAGGAAGACATTATATTCAGTTGTAAAGATGGAAATATTTAGAAACAAGATTCAATTGCTCTGATACCAATTGATGGATCATGCGGGGCACCTGTGAGGGTGCTTCAAACACAATAAATCAATGAGCTGCAATAGCTCGTGTTCTAAAAATAAAATCACCGATGAATTAAATCGAGTTTGGTTACAAACTAAGCGGAAAATACTCAAAGTAATCATTCGTTAAGAAAACTGATCGGTTTTTATATCCCGTGCAACTGAATAACTGAAAATTACATGGGATCAGTTCTGGCTCATATCAGTTCGGTTATGGACAGAACTGAACTGATATCAGCTGAATTGATCAAATCAGTTAAGAACAAAAACAAATAGTTAAACAGAAATAACACAAGATATGTTTATGAATGTTCGGAGACTTAAACTTCTCCTACGTCATCCCTTCTACCACCTCGGGAGGATCCACTAGAAGACTTTGATTTATACAAAACTTTGTACAAACCCACTCAACTTAGGACTTACTCTACTGCCTAACTTAACTGCTAGTCTAGACTGAAGACAGCACCTTCCAGCCAACACTTGTTTAACGTCTATGTGCCAAAGACTACAAACACAAGTTTATTGTCTTTGTGCAAGACTCACTCAACTGATTCTATAAGCTCTACTCTATGATATATGTGAGTGATTTTGTGTGCGTGTGTGAGAACTGAACAATTAATATAACACGAAAGTGTTCTCACACACTGAGGGATTTTGGCTTCTAATCTAAGCTGGTAAACATGTTGAAGTGTTCCCTCAAATCTGGGCTGAATGCTTTTGTAAGCTGATGTGCATTATGCGTGCCCTTCTTTTTTTACAAACTCATATTCATCATCCGTCGAGGCTCTCTTCTCACTGATCTTCGTCTTCTATTTATAGGCGCGAAGCTTGATTGTATAGTGAGACTCAATTATTGTATCCGTTGCATTTTGAATCTGTTTCTTGAATTGTGTTTGTACTTTCCAACAACCATTCTGGAACGTTTTGTCATTAAGCTATGATGCAACGTTCATTATTTTCCTTTGACTGGACAATTGCTTTGTGCACAGTTGGAATCCATTTGGATAATCTTGTCTTGATCTGCAACTGATTGATTCTAACTGATGCTCTAAACTGGTCATCTGAACTGATCTTTAGTTGGGCTGGTGAAATCAGTTGACTCATCAGTTGAACTGATTTCACTCTTTCAGTTGAACTGGTCAGCTGGGCTCTTCATCAGCTGGCCGGGCTTCTGAAGACCTCCTGCTGAACAACCTATCAGCTGGACAATCAGTTGAACTGTTCGTGGACATTTCAGTTCGGCTGGTTCAGTTTGTGCGATAAGTTTGACGTATTCAGTTTGCGATTTTGACAGCTCGTAACTGATATCAGATCTGGGCACTTAGGTAAATTTATCAGTAACAAAATAACAAGTTTTGTTAGCATCAAAATGAAGATTGCGAACATAAAATGTTCCAACAAAGACACTCTTCAAATTTTCTAAAAATGATTTCATTTTGCTTGTAAAAATTTATGTGGATGAAATTATATTTGGATCTACTAACTCAAAGTTGTGTGAGAAATTTGTCAAGTTAACGCAGGACAAATTCGAATTGAGTATGATGGAAGAACTGACATTCTTCCTCCGATTACAAGTCAGACAATTGTTAGCTGGTATCTTCATTAATCAGGCTAATTACACAAAAGAGCTTATGAAAAAGTTTGGTATGGAAACACGTTCCTCAACAGCAACCCCAATGAGTTCATTATCTAAATTTCATAAAGATGAAGGGTTGATTTTAGTAGAGGTAACTCTGGATCGAGGTCTTATTGGATCACCAGTTTACTTAACTGCCACTACAAAAAAATATGAATTTAACCACACTCAAAAGACAACGGTTTTTATTAAAACTGTTATGTTTTTTTTTTAACAACGGTTTCAACAAAAACCGTTGTTGTAACCTAAAAAAACCCACTCATAGACAACAGTTTTTTAAAACCGTTGTCTTTGATGTGTCTACGACAACGGTTTTTAAAAATCGTTATCTATGAGCGGGTTTTTTTGGGCTACTACAAAGTTTTTCGTAAACCGTTGTTTATATGCGTTTTTGTCAAAAGTCAAAGACAACGGTTTAAACAAACCGTTGTCTTTGAGCTGGTTTTTTTAGGACTACGACAACGGTTTGTCTTTTTTTATTGTTTTATATGGTAAAAGACAATGGTTTTACAAAAATTGTTCTTTGAATTTTTTTTTAAAAAAATTGTAGTTAATATTAAATTTTGGAGGTCATGTATACACACATACATATTACACACTTATAAATAAAAGAGAGAAGAACACAAAGAAAACCCAACCCAATCAATCCATAGCCCTGTACGTCGTCCTCTTTTCCTCCAAATTCTCAAGCCTAAGCCGCCGCTTCTCACTGCCAAGGAAGACCGGCCGAACACCGTGCGATCTATCCATCAACTTCACGAATGGAGGTGTTGTTCATGACATGTTTCTGAGCGCGAATTCTTTCCGGCTTCGGTGAGTTTCTTGGATTCGTTTTTTGGTCGATTCTTGGTATATTGGTGAAGTTTAAGGGCTTCGAATGTGGGTCTATGTCTTTCTCTATTTTCCAGCTGCTGTTCAGGTAGTTAAAGTCATTTCCGATGAGATTTCCGGCGGGTCTCTGGCAAGAGACCACCTCGAAACTGCTAGCTGCTCGTTAGCATTCTCCTTCCTTGCGTAAACCGCCTCGTCAACCATCTCCAGCCTTCGCCGCCGACGTCCAGCTACCCGAGAAGAAGTGTAGAAGTTCTAGCTCCCCATCTCCTACTCTGAAATGAAGAATAGCAGCAGACCTAAGCTCGGTTCATGCTCTGTTCTAGCACACAATTTCTTGTCCGATTTATGCAAGGTTTTGGTTTGGGTTTCCTTGTTATTTTTGGTATATTGACTAAGGATTTAAGCTCTAAATTTCCCCCGTGTTCAGCTGTATTTTCCAGCTAGTTCCAGCTGATGTTTTGTGTTCTGGAGACTAAGTTGCATTAGAATAATTGTTATGCTAGACTTGACAATGTAAGATTTAGGTGAACGTTGAATAAAGAATTACGCGATAATTAGTTTGGTTTGTTTTGTTTCTTTAAATATATTCTGGTTTATTATATTTCTCTTGAAGCAGAGGTAAGACTACTGTCAAAAGTGAAGCACAACAACACAGTGAGACTCGTGGGCTTCTGCGAAGAAAATGTGAGTGATTATTGAAATTGAATTTGATTTTTTGTAATAGACTTAAACTCTTGCATGACGAGGATTTCTTTTAATAGGGCCAAAAGCAGCTAAAATATTGGTCTATGAATATCTTGTAATAATCACACCGAGTTATGAAAATCTTGTAATAATCACACCGAGTTAGGGAGGGGAGGAATGATAGAGGTAATATTTACGTGTTTTAATGCATTGTGTGAGTCGTAGTTTGCATCGTTCTGGGTTATATGGAGTCTGCATTCTGTCTATTTCTTCTTATTTTATTGCATTTGATCACCGCTCACTGAAGTTATGTTGATGTGCAGAAAAATGGAGAAAAATCAACTGAAAGAGAAGGCTGGGGATAAAAGATGTCGCGCTTGACCGCCCCAGCGCGAGTGCAGCAAAAAAAACGAATGCCAAGCAGAACACCTCGCGCTAGGGCGGTCAAACTTGATCGCCCCAGCGCGAGAGGCTGCGGAAGACACCAGCAGTACAGAAGATCGTGCGCTGGGGCGGGGAAACTTGACCGCCCCAGCGCGAATCAAAAAAAGGAAAGTTTCCTATTTGGATTTTATTCAACTTGGAAGGTGAAAGGCTAAAGGAAAAAAACCCTAGGCACGAAAAAAAGGATCATCATTCAGCAGCCAAGGAGTCTAGAGAAGGAGAAAAGCTTGGAGAAATTGCTTGGGGTTGAAGATTTCAAGATTTCTGAGCATCGTTCTTCGTAGATCTCGTCTCGTCTAGTATTTCTTATTTAGAATTTATCGTTTAAACCTTGGTTGTTTATTTTCACTATGAATTCGAGTAGCTAACTTAATTATTTGTTGGGAATAAAGGGGATCCTACCCACTATCGAACGAATTAATCAATTAACGAGGGGTAGGTGAACCAATATTTCCAATAAATTCATTTCTCATTGAAATTTAATTAATTGGTCTAGATTCTATATCTCGTTATTTCAGTCTTGAATTTTATCTTTGAGTTTTATTTAATTTTAGTAGTCATACACAATCATTCAAACTTCGTTGCTAAAGATTTGATAACCGGAAATAATAATTGTAAAATACAGTTTTCAGTGGAACGATACTCGTACTCTCGTACATCATACTATTACTCGACATCGTGCACTTGCGATTAATTTTCGAGCTTAGAAAACCATATTTTTATTGAGGATTTCACAGTGCAAGTTTTGCTCGATCAAGTTTTTGGCGCCGTTGCCGGGGACTGTCAATTCACAATTTTATTTTTAGTTATTTTATTTAGCATTGTTTTATTTTTCTTGAGCTAACACTCAATATTCTATTTCAGATATCTTTTCCAGTGCATGCCAAAGTCACTTGACGTGGAGCTTGAGCAGTTTGATCCTGAAATTGAAAAAACTTTCTGCAGAAGAAGACAACAGCAGAGACTGAAGGAACTGATGGAGAGGCACGAGCATGAGCATTAGGAGGAACACCATGAAGATAGACATGTTGAGATATCACGCCGCATACCGATGCTAGAGAACGCCCAGCCGTCTTTGATGGTGCACGCCCCAGCATTGTGAGGCCTATTGTGCGGGCAAACCACTTCGAGATCAAGCCAGCTATAATTCAGATGATTCAGAATATAGTCCAGTTTGGAGGATCTGCAGTAGATGACCCAAAAACGCACATCGCAGATTTTCTTGAAATTTGCGATACTTTTAAATTTAATGGAGTTTCTGATGATGCTATTAGATTGCGTTTATTTTCTTTCTCCTTACGTGACAAAGCTAAAGCATGGTTAAATTGTTTTCTTGTAGGTTCGATCACCACATGGGAAGACATGGTGAAGGCATTTTTCATTAAATACTTTCCTCCATCTAAGACAATGAAGTTGTGGGCATACATCATCACATTTGCTCAATTCGAGCAAGAATCTTTATATGAGGCATGGGAGCGTTTCAAAGATCTATTACGAAGATGCCCTCATCACGAACTGCCACTTGGGTTAGTCGTTCAAACCTTTTATTATGGCTTACTCACTCATAATCGTACTATGATAGATGTTGCTGCTTGTGGGAACCTATTGAGAAAAACTACTGCGGAAGGCTACGAGTTATTGGAGGAGATGGCTGCTAGCAGCTATCATCCTCAATCTGAAAGGAACATCCAGTGGAGAAGTGCAGGAGTTCACCAGGTAATTGACTTTTCTGCTATTACTGCACAACTTGATGTTTTGAACAGGAAATTGGACAGTTTGAATATGAGTGGCACAGCTATGCGTCTTCAAGAGATATTCTGTGATAAATGTGGAGGTGAACACTTTGTGAAGGACTGTCAAGATGACAATCCCTTCTATGTGCAAGAAGAGGCACCAGTGAATCAAGTGTGAGTCAAAAACCATCCAAGGAATGATCCGTATTCGAACACATATAATCCTGGATGGAGGCAACATCCCAACTTCTCATGGGATGGTCAAAACAGTCAGAATCGACCACAAGGAGGACAACCATATGGGAAACAACCGATGTACAGATCTGACCCTCCTAGAGAAGAAAAGTCTAATTTGGAGCAAATGATGTCTAAGTTTATCTCTTCCACTGAAACTAGACTCCAAAACCAAGATGCATCGATAAAGGGGCTAGAGAATCAGATTGGACAGTTAGCAAAGATGATAGTAAGTAGAGAGCCGGGCACCTTGCCAAGTAACACAGAGACCAATCCAAAAGATCAAGTGAAGGCCATCGAGTTGAAGAGTGGGAAAATTTTAGAGTCTAGAGAAAAGGAAAAAAGTCAAGTACCAGATGAACAGACTGAGACATCCCAAGGTAAGTCTTCGAACACTACACCAGCACCCACTGCACGATCAAAAATTGTTATACCTCCTCCTTTCCCTGCAGGATTGAAAAAAGCAAAACTTGATGTGCAATTTGGTAAGTTTCTTGAGGTGTTTAAAAAATTGCATATCAATATTCCTTTTGCCGATGCTTTTGATGTAAATACCTAGTTATGCTAAATTTTTGAAGGATATCTTAGCAAACAATAGAAAATTGGAGGGTCACATGACGGTAAATCTAACTAAAAATTGCTCCGCTTTGGCGCAAAACAAAATCCCACCGAAACTTAAAGACCCAGGGAGTTTTTCTATTCCTTGCATGATTGGTGATGTTTTTCATAAAGCTTTTTGTGATCTTGGTGCGAGTATTAATCTTATGCCTTTGTCTGTGTTTAGGAAACTTGGATTGGGAGAACCTAAGCCAACGAGGATGTCTTTACAGCTAGCAGACAGATCTGTCAAGTATCCACGGGGAGTTATTGAGGATGTGCTAGTGAAAGATGACAAATTCATTTTTCCTGCAGATTTCGTGGTGCTCGACATGGAGGAGGATATGGAGATGCCTTTGATTTTGGGGAGACCGTTCCTTGCAACTGGCGAGGCTCTAACTGATGTGCAGGAAGAGAAGTTGAGATTGAGAGTGGGAGAAGAGGAGATTACTTTTGACGTTTTTAATGCACTTAAGCACAAACTGCATTCTGATAGTTGTTATATAATTTATGCTTTTGATTCTCTTGTGTCTAACTATGTGCAGAATGCTCTTAGGGACCCTTTGGAAGCCACTCTCACTACGGAATTAAGAGAAGACGAATTGGATGCAGAGAAAGCCGAAATAGTGGAATACCTCAATGCCAACCAGCAATGGAAGAGGCCAACCTCAGAGAAGATTGATCCAAAGATGCAAGAGGTAGTAAAAGCATAAACAATCAAACTCCTTGATGCAGGTATTATCTATCATTATCTGATAGTGCATGGGTAAGTTCTGTTCAATATGTGCCGAAAAAGGGTGGGATTATTGTTATCACAAATGAACAAAACGAATTAATACCCACTAGGACAGTCACGGGATGGCGTGTGTGCATTGATTATAGGAAATTAAATGATGCTACCCGTAAAGATCACTTTCCGCTGCCCTTCATTGATCAAATGCTTGAGAGGTTAGCGGGTCATGAGTTTTATTGTTTTTTGGATGGGTATTCAGGGTATAACCAAATCATGATTGCACCCGAAGACCAAGAGAAAACCACTTTCACTTGTCCTTATGGCACTTTTTCTTTTAGATAGATGCCCTTTGGTTTGTGTAATGCCCCTGCCACTTTTCAGCGATGCATGACCGCTATATTTCATGACATGATAGAAAACTTTCCTTGAAATATTTATGGATGACTTCTTGATATTTGGATATTCTTTTGATGACTGTTTGCAGAATTTGAAGGTGGTGTTGATGAGATGTGAGGAGACGAACCTGGTGCTGAATTGAGAGAAGTGCCACTTCATGGTACAAGAGAGAATTGTCCTAGGACACAAGATTTCGGAGTATGGAATAGAGGTGGATAAGGCAAAAGTGGAAGTTATCAAGAACTTACCACCCCCGACATCCATAAAGGGAGTTAGAAGTTTCCTAGGCCACGTCGGTTTTTATCGGCGTTTTATCAAAGATTTTTAAAAAATTGCCAAACCTCTGTTTTCTTTACTTATGAAAGATATGTCTTTTGATTTTAATTATAACTGTCTGCAGGCATACAAGGATTTAAAGGAGCGCTTGGTGACGGCTCCTGTCTTGGTGGCACCGGATTGGAATCTACCCTTTGAGGTCATGTGCGATGCCAGCGATACTGCAATTGGTGCTGTTCTTGTCCAGCGGCAAAACAAGGTATTTCATACGATATACTACGCAAGTAAAACCTTAGATAAGGCTCAATTGAATTATGCAACCACTGAAAAGAAATTACTTGCATTAGTATTCGTGCTTGATAAATTTCATTCATATCTTGTTTTGTCCAAAGTCATTGTTTACAAAGACCACTCTGCACTGAAATATTTACTTGCTAAGAAAGATGCAAAGCCACGCCTACTTAGGTAGATTTTATTGTTACAAGAATTTGATCTACAAATAAAGGATAAGAAGGTGTTGAAAATGTGGTAGCAGATCACTTGTCTAGATTGGAACTGATTAGTACTGACTGCGTAGATCATGCTATTAATGATTGGTTTCCTGATGAACAGCTATTTGAGGTGAAACACTGTGCTTGGTATGCAAATTTCGCTAACTTTCTTGTCACAGGAACACCACCACCAAATATATCGTTTCATCAACGAAAGAAATTCTTCTCTGACGTGAAACATTATTTTTGGGAGGAACCATTCTTGTTTAATATTTGTGCAGATTCCATGATAAGAATGTGTGTTGCAGAGGAAGAGTTTGGTCAAATTCTCAACCATTGCCATGACCGTGAGGTAGGTGGTCATTTTGGACCAACAAGGACGGCATCTAAGGTACTTGAATGTGGCTTTTATTGGCCAACCCTCTTTAAAGATGCTCGTTCTTATCTGCTAGCCTTTGATAAATGCCAGCGGACAGATAACATCTCTAACTATCATGAAATGCTATTAAACAATATCATTGAGTGTGAGGTTTTTGATGTGTGGGGGATAGATTTCATGGGACCGTTTCCCAGTTCGTTCACGAAAAAATATATTTTGGTTGCGGTTGATTATGTGTCTAAGTGGGTAGAGGCAAAAGCATATGATACTAATGATGCTCAAGTGGTCCTGAAATTTTTAAAGAAAAATATTTTTAATAGATTTGGAACACCACGAGCAATCATTAGTGATGGTGGCACCCATTTTTGCAACAAATTATTTAAAAAACTTTTGGGCAAATATGGTGTCACAGATAAGATATCTACCCCCTATCACCCCCAGACGAGTGGTCAAGTGGAAGTGTCTAACCGAGAGATCAAGCGGATTTTGGAAAAAGTGGTAGGTGTCAGTCGGAAAGATTGGTCTCTGAGGTTAGATGATGCTCTTTGGGCATATAGGACTGCTTTTAAAACACCTATAGGCACTACACTATATAGGCTACTGTTTGGTAAAGTATGTCATTTACCTGTAGAGTTAGAGCATCGGGCATACTGGGCAACAAAAGCACTAAACTTTAACTTTACTGCTGCAGGTGAACGACGTCTACTTCAATTGGATCAGTTGGAAGAATTCCAAAATCTGGCATATGATCTCGCATTTTCATACAAGGAGAAGACAAAGAGGGCTCATGACAGGTGAATCATCAAAAGGGAATTCAAGGAAGGTGAAAATGTCCTGCTCTACAAATCCCGGTTGCGACTATTTCCCGGAAAATTGAAGTCGCGATGGTCTGGTCCATTCGTGATTTCTAAAGTTTACCCATCGGGAGCTGTGGAACTGCAAGATGGAAAGGATGGGACATTTACGGTTAATGGCCAGCGACTGAAGCACTACAGGGATGGCACAATTGAGCCACAACTTGGAATCACCTAGTTCCAAGACAATACAAACTAAAACTGACCGACAGTCAAGCTCTCGACTATAAATTGAGAACTATCTCTCTTCCCCTTATCTTGCACTTAGTTCGATTTTGTTATTTTATTTATTTATTTTATCTAAATATATACAAAAAAAAAGAAAAAAAATTCAAAAACCCGAGAAGCTCGGGCTAGGGCAGTATTACTCTACCACCCCAGCGCGACTCCCTGGCACGCTGGGGACAGTGGGCATCGCGCTAGGGCGGTAAAATTATACCGCCCCAATGAGACCCCTCTGATTTTCACCAGAACGCAGCGCACTAGGGCGGTCAAACTTTATCGCTCAGCGCGCCGCGTTATAAAACCGTCCCCTTCCCTTCTCCTTTTCACTCTGCGTGCCCACAATTTCTCCCCACACCGAAAATTTTTGATAAATTCGCCCCTCACCTTCAATCTTCCCCTCTTGATTTACAGGAACTCGAGTTCATACACTCCCACAACACTCAAGCCGTCGGTGACTTCGTTCTTCCTTCAAATTCTGCAAAGCTACGCGGATTGGCCTTGGCATCTCTCCACACCCACATTCATACATGGCTCCGAAGAAATCAAAGGTAACACACGCCTCTTCTTCCTCATCGTCTGGTACTAGAGGTAAATTTGTCAATGAGGACGCCCGAAATAGATATAAACATGGCAAAGTTAATAGGCGCCCCATTCCGGAGCGGGGGTTTGATTTATCCTCTAGATCCTTAGGTTTGTTGCATGCTATTAAGCAACGGGGATGGGAATCTTTTTGTGCTACACCTAAGGCCGCGGTGATTCCGCTTGTGCGTGAATTTTATGCCAATGCCGTCGAGAGGACCGATGGAGCGGCTATATTACGGGGTAGGTTAGTCTCTTTCGACTCAACCGCACTAAATGCATTATTGGCTACCCCTGTAGTTGATGAGTCTGATTTAGAGGCGTTAATCGCCAATCCGAATTTCGAGTTCATTATGCAAACCATCTATTACCCCGGGCCTAGGTGGAAGACTCCGAGTTTTTTTCTGGAAAAATATTTGTTGTTCAGGCCCGCGATGTGGTATGCGTTCCTATCGAAACGATTGATGCCGGTGTCACATACTAGTGACGTTCAAAAAGACCGCGCCATCCTGGTCTACGCACTGATGGAGGGCATTCCCATTAATGTGGGCCAAGTGATCTTTTTTCAGATACAGCAGTCCATACACATCTCGAGCATCGCCCTATTCTTTCCTACTATTATTACCGAGATGTGTGTGCGAGCCGGGGTAGTTCTCAATGTGGAGGACGAATGGTTGCAACCAATGAAGCCCATTGACGACTCGTGGGTGAAGACGAAGAGAGGAAAGCGTGCTATCGACTTCCCAGAGGTACCCGAGGAGGAGGCAGCCGCCAACCACCCACCACTACCCCCACAGCCCAGCCGACGGTCCATTATTTATAAAGTTGACGAGTTGTGTGCATTTGCGGTCCATCAAGATCAGTATAACACTGTCAACAGCGCACACATGGCATCGATGGAGTCTCTAGTACGCGTGATGGCATCGCACATGGGCCTTGACACCGCAACTTACCCACCACCACCGGCATTTCCACCTCCATTCCATTCTAGTATGCTTATCCTCATGCCGACGATCAGGAGCTTGGAGTTGTGCCACCCGAGGACGAAGGGGATGATCAGTGATCAGGGGAGTCTTCCCGTTCCCTTCTCTTTGCATTTGTTTACATATTTCATTCTGTTTGCATTTTGTTTAGCATTCAACATTTTTGTTACTCTGTTAGTTTGTCTACTTGTTTTAGTATTTTTGTGCACTGATGACATTGCACGTTTATGTTTGGGGGCTGGTGTTTATTGTGGTTATTTTGTGTTTAGGTCATCTATTCAGTTTCGTTTTTGGTATTGCATTTGTCTCATGTTATTGGGGTTGTCACTTGAGAAGTGGTTTGTAGTTGTGTTAGATTGGTGAGCGGTAGCCAATGATGATGTTGCATGAGTCACACACACGCAGGTCCATTTTTGTCACGGCGCTAGTTTAGAACACACGAGGGGTTGACACATGAAAATCTGAATTGGATAATGAAATCTTCTGCACGAATGTTGGCTAAAGAAAAATGCATGATATAGTGAACTTGGACATTGTCTGTGGGGAATTTGAAATGCACTAGGTGACTTGAACTTGAACGCATCCATTGACATGAACATTGCCTAGCGGGACGAGAATGAGTCAGGCACATCTTTGCTAGACGAATTCATTGAACCTGAGCCATACGCCCATATTTCTTGTTCCTATATGAGGGAGGACAGAAGAATTCAACAAAAGTATGCTGCACAAAAAAAAAAAAAAAAAAAAGAGAAACGATGGAGATGTAAGGTGTGGGGGATCCAAATAAAGGAATGAAATTCTATTCCTAGGCTAAAAGAATGGAGATGTATGGAGTTGAAGGAAATCATACGCAAAGTCTGGATGTGCGAAAATATTACACCACTGTACCTCCCTCATTATCCGTTCCAGCCTAGTCGACACACCCCTACCCTGCACTGATTCTTGCATACCGAGTCCTAACTATATATGCTGCGAATCGATAACTAGTGAAGAGGGATGTGAGAAAGGGATGTTACACTGACGTGTTGATTGAAGTCTCTGACGACGTTGAAAATTTTACGGTGGAAATGCATGAGGCTTGAGCCAACATTGCACACACACACGTTTTTTTTTTAAAAAAAAATCCATGAAAGATTGTAATGCCGTATTGAAATTTGGAACTAGTGTCTTTTGTTAATAAATTGGTGGATAAAAGATGTGTTGATATTCGCTGAGGCAAACCAGAATCATGAATGCACCGACATACTACTTCTCGATGTTGTTCTATCCTGCAACCAAAAGGTTAGTTTGGGGGGGTTGATAGAAGTAATATTTACGTGTTTTAATGCATTGTGTGAGTCGTAGTTTGCATCGTTCTGGGTTATATGGAGTCTGCATTCTATCTATATCTTCTTATTTTATTGCATTTGACCACCGCTCACTGAAGTTATGTTAATGTGCAGAAAAATGGAGAAAAATCAACTGAAAGAGAAGGCTGGGGACAGAAGATGTCGCGCTAGGGCGGTCAAACTTGACCACCCCAGCACGAGTGCAGCAAAAAAAAACGAGTGCCAAGCAGAACACCTCGCACTAGGGCGGTCAAACTTGATCGCCCCAGCGCGAGAGGCTGCAGAAGA
Source organism: Primulina tabacum (assembly GCF_025594145.1). NCBI lineage: Eukaryota > Viridiplantae > Streptophyta > Magnoliopsida > Lamiales > Gesneriaceae > Primulina > Primulina tabacum. The sequence continues at coordinate 5,320,153 of NC_134567.1, forward strand.
CACCAGCAGTACGTACAGAAGATCGAGCGCTGGGGCGGGGAAACTTGACCGCCCTAGCGCGAATCAAAAAAAGGAAAGTTTCCTATTTGGATTTTATTCAACTTGGAAGATGAAAGGCTAAAGGAAAAAAACCTAGTCACGAAAAAAAGGATCATCATTCAGCAGCCAAGGAGTCTAGAGAAGGAGAAAAGCTTGGAGCAATTGCTTGGGGTTGAAGATTTCAAGATTTCCGGGCACCGTTCTTCGCAGATCTCGTCTAGTCTAGTATTTCTTATTTAGAATTTATCGTTTAAACCTTGTGTTGTTTATTTTCACTGTGAATTCGAGTAGCTAACTTAATTATTTGTTGGGAATTAAGAAGATCCTATCCCGAACTTTGATTTGATTAATTCAGATGTTGATGTTGATTTATTGTTGATTATACTACTGTCCTTCATTACAATTATTAAAGTGTAGCTAACTTTAATAATAGTCTCATATCATGAGTGAGTTCGAGAGAATAGCTTGTGATAGGATCGAGTGGTATAGTCCGTGGATCTACAATTTACATAGAAATATGAAATTGGACACATGTTGATAGTTATAGTCCTAAGGGTCGAAAACTAGGAGATTTCATAGATCGATATGCGATTCACTCTTGATAAATAATTAAAGATATTTAATTACTTCACTGAGTAGAATTAGTTTGGCATAGCTTGAGAGGGCGTGTTCAATTGAATAGGAAATCATGTCGGAAGCATAAATCACTATCAAACGAATTAATCAATTAACGAGGGATAGGTGATCCAATATTCCAACAAATTCATTTCTCATTGAAATTTAATTAATTGGTCTAGATTCTATATCTTATTATTTCATTTTTGAATTTTATCTTTGAGTTTTATTTAATTTTAGTAGTCATACACAACCATTCAAACCTCGTTGCTAAAGATTTGATAACTGAAAATAATAATTGTAAAATACAGTCTCCAGTGGAACGATACTCGTACTCTCGTACATCATACTATTACTTGATATCGTGCACTTGCGATTAATTTTCGAGCTTAGAAAATCATATTTTTATTGAGGATTCCACAGTGCAAGTTTTGCTCGATCAAGGAAGAAGCTTAACTTGGAGGAAAATAGTAGATATAGCCATCGGAGCTACCAAAGGTGATAAATTAGTATTTAAATCTATTAAATTTCATACAAATTCACTTTTTAAAATTGTCAGCCATGATGTGTACTAGGGATCACTTTTTGATTGTATTGGAACATTTCAAGTTCGCAATCTTGATTTTGATGTTAACAAAACTTGTTATTTTGTTACTGATAAATTTACGTAAGTGCACAGAGCTGAGATCAGTTACGATCTGTCAAAATCGTAAACTGAAGACGTCAAACTTATTTCACAAAGTTAACCAGTCGAATTGAAATGTCAACGAACAATTCAACTGATTGTCCATCTGATAGGTGATTCAGCAGGAGATCTTCAGAAGCCTGGCCACCTAATGAAGAGCCTAGCTGATCAGTTCAACTGAAAGATTGAAATCAGTTCAACTGACGAGTCAACTGATTTCATCAGCCCAACTGAAGATTAGTTCAAATGACCAGTTCAAAGCATCAGTTAGAACCAATCAGTTGCAGATCAAGACAATCTTATCCAAGTGGATTCCAGCTCGGCACAAGGGTACAAAAGCAACTGTATGATCAAGGTACAATAATGAATGTTGCAGCAGTACTTAAAGCTAAAACATTCCAGAATGGTTTCGAGGAACGAATTCAAACTACACGAACATATGTGATGAGTCTTAATATACGATCACATTGCCTCTATAAATACAATATCAAGACCATCAATAAGAGAGCCTCTGGAATAATAAGAGTTTGTATAGAAGAAGAGCATGCTTAAAATCTTATCAGCTTACAAAGAAGCATTCAGTCCAGTTGTGAGGGAACACTCTAAAGTTATATCAGCTTAGTTTAGAAGCTTATTTCCCTTAGTGTGTGAGAACACTTTCGTGTTGTGTTCATCGATCAGTTCTCACACATGCACACACACTATCACTCACATATTCAGAGAGTAGAGCTTAAAAGATCAGTTGAGTGAGTCTTGCACAAAGACGTAAAACTTGTGTATGTAGTCTTTGACACATAGACGTTAAACAAGTGTTGGCTGGAAGGTGCTTCCTTTAGTCTAGACTAGGAGTTCAGTTAGGCAGTAGAGTAAGTCCTAAGCTTAGTATGTAGGAGCAGTTATGAAACGTCTTGCTCTTTTTATTGCTTTAAAAGTAATAGAATTTTTTTTTTATTTTAAACCTCACTTAGCATCGGCCGAACCATAAAATATTATTGACATCATTTTAAAAATAAACATCCAACTGCTATTTAAAAATCCAAAGGAAAATATTTTAAAGCATAAAATCGTCAAACATTTTACCAAACCTAAAAAGCAATAATTTGAAAAGTAAAGCTCATACTAAACCTCTCAAAAATCTCTCAAAAGCATAAATAAAAATCTTTAATCATAAAGCATGAGTCAAAAGTCATAATGCGGAAAAATTAGAAGCGCTGGTCCTCGGGTTGTGTGCGCCTTCAGTCCAGTCAAATCACCCATCAAGTCCTCCCTCAATACCACCTGCATCCATCACTCCTAGTGAGTCTAAAGACTCAACACACCATAATCTTGATAACGAGTAATACGTAATACAGTCAACATATAACGGTGAAAAATATTTGTACTTAAAATATCGTTTTCATGAAGATGCATAAACATAAACATTTTCGTAAATATTTTCATGATGCATAAAACTTTAAACATAAACATTTTCATAAAATACTTTTCCATGACATGCAATCATAAACCTTAATTTTTTCCTTTTTCCTCAACATGACATGACATAAAACCTTTAACATGATCATGAACATTTTCCTTTTCTTTTCCTCTTTTCTTTTGTTGAATTCAGATCATTAATTGTGACTTTCCTGATCATGCTCATGAGGGTCGATGGATCCATCTACATAAAACCACAGTACTGGGCGGCGGGGGACACCAGCAACACTCTCACCGGTCAACTGGGCCCTGGCCTATCATGATTCGAATAGAAATACGATCGTCGGGGCTCCATCTGGGGCTTTTTCCCATAAATGGGCTCCCTCTGGGGCCTTTTCCCCTCACGATATTCCCATTCTTCCGTTACCACATATCCGTTACCACATATTCGCAATGATGGAAACACGATCCTCGGGCTCCCACTGGGACCATAACCCTCACGACGTTGCCAAAATTAACGAATTAGTCACAATTATTTCACATCCTTCAACATTTTTCATTCACATCACTTTAGAAAAAAAAATCATGAATATCATTACGTTTTTCATTTTTGAAACCAAGCATGCAACATGTATTTTAAATGTCTTATTAAATCATAAAAATCCCTTAGACATTTAAAAATCATCATTTAATCATGAACAATTCATAAACATTTAAAAATAATCATGTTATCATAAAAATAGCATTTAGGGCACTGCCATGACCTTTACAAATTTCTAGGTGTAAAAAGATCGTTTTACCCCTGGACTCGACATTTTACGTCTTCAACTTTTTTTCTTGATTTCATGACTCTAACATGTCCCAAATAATTATTTAAGCTTACGTGATTTTTTTTTCATAATTTTATTTGGCTTAAATGTTAGACTTTTTCAATTATCTTTTCTTAATTATTTTGACGATGTTTTAATCCCGAAAAATACCAAACTTTAATATAAAATTCCTAAATTCCAAATTTAGTCTTTTTATATTATTTTAGTCCTTATGGACCACGACTCGACCCCCCGTGAGCCGTTTTCCAATTTTTCTTATTTTAAAAACCCTAAATGACACATGAATTTCACCCCCGAGCCAACTTCTGATTTTTACGAGTTCCCCACGAACCATGTTGATCCAATACTTGACCAACATCCTAAACTACCCTATTGGACCCTAAGTTCACCAAGAAACCACCCCAAACCATAAAAACAAAAATCTCCTAAGTGCCCTTATGCTGGCCGAGAGGTGCACCAAGCATGGACTCTAAGTTGTTGCAACCAGGACCCTAGCCGACCACCAAGCCCCTGAACCAACCTGTCGTGAACCCTCTTAGGACCCTAGTGAGACACCCTAGACCAGCCTTTGGACCCCAGGCCGCGCGCTTGACTTCTATGCAAAACTTGTACCCTGCGCGTACATGGGAGGCTCTCGGGTAGAAGTCCTAGTGGGATAGGACTCCTCCCAGCCCTCTGGACTCGGACCCTTACGTGGTTAGGACCCTATCCCTGACTCACCCACCCCCTGACCGAGCCCTGGTCCCAAGCCGTGGCTCCCCTGCCCTCACACCAAATAACCCGATCACTCCAAGATGTTGACAGCAAATCGGCTTCCCTGGTGTGTCACGGTTTCTGCTTGTTCTTGCTTTAACTTTGGTGATTATGGTGAGTAAGTTAGGATCTTAAGACATGCTTAGACACCCCTAGTTCATACTTAAGACCATGGCAGCCCCTTTTTACGTACAAGGCATGAATTTTGTGCACAAAAATCAAAAGTTCAAAGCATGCACATGAGAAATTCGAAAATTCTGAATAAAATTTCACGATCTTCATACATACATTAATTCAAAACATAATACGATATGATGGATGAGAAAAGGAAGATTAAGGCCTGCCTTTGCGTATTTAACGCACGAAAAACCGTTGACGTCGAAGAACGGATCGAAACCAAGGCTTGAATTCTCTAGAACCCTTCGAGTTTCCCTTCAAAAAGCTGTGCAAGTGTGCTGCCGTGTGCTTGAGAGAGGTGGAGAGTTCTCAGAAAATAAAATTAGGTGGCCGATAGTTGATGTTAGGAGTGTAGGGTTTTTGGGAGAATAAATCATGTATTATATACTAATTATTTGCTAACATGGCTTTAGGCCCATTAAGCCAACAATTAAGCCCATTAGCCTTTAATTAGAATTAAATAAAATATTAACAAGGTTTTTGTTTAAATAAATTTGTGAATTTATTAGCCGGGTTGCCAAAAAGCTCGTATTTTAGTTGAAAAACCAACATCGATAAAATTTACGCCCCGGCGTATAAAATCACCTCAAAACCCTTAATTTCACAAAAATACTAAAAAGCATCGACCATCTTTTAAATAATTAAAAATAATTATTTAATAAAAATATTTTACGTTTTCTTCAGCTCTCGGTCCCCGTTCCTCGATCGTCACTTGAATATTCCTAAAAATACATTTTTTATGCATGATGACAAATAAATCTCATTCAGCATATAAAAAAGTACGTCACATAATTAATTAGCAACTAAAATCAATTAATTACTCAATTTTTCATAATTTCCTAGATTCGCATGCAGTTGGATTACGTCGTCTTAATTTTGGACCTTACAATTCCTCCCCCTCTTAAATAAAATTTCGTCCTCGAAATTAGAACTTACCGAATAGATCCGGATAGCGACTCTTCAAGTCCCTCTCGGTTTCCCAAGTAGCTTCCTCTTCCGAGTGATTCAGCCACTTGACCTTGACCATTGGAATGACTTTGTTACGCAATCGTCTTTCTTGTCTAGCCAGAATCTGGACAGGTCTTTCTTCATACGACATATTTGGAGTTAGTTGAAGAGGTTCATAATTAAGCACATGCGACGGATTAGACATGTACTTCCGCAGCATCGAAATGTGGAACACATAGTGAACTCCAGAAAGTGCGGGTGGCAATGCCACTCTATAAGCTAGTGTCCCAATCCTCTCCAAAATCTCAAATGGGCCAATAAATCTAGGACTAAGCTTGCCCTTCTTGCCAAAACGCATAACACCCTTCATGGGTGCTATCTTCACAAACACGTGGTCGCCTACTGCAAACTCCAAGTCCCTTCGTCTTTTGTCCGCATAACTCTTTTGTCGGCTTTTTGCAGTCTTCATTCTATCACGAATCTTGACTACAAGCTCAGCTGTTTCTTCAATCACATCTAGACCAATATCTCTTCTTTCCCCAACCTCGTCCCAATGAATAGGAGATCTACATTTTCTTCCATAGAGTGCCTCAAAAGGAGCCATTCCTATTGATGATTGATAGCTGTTATTGTAAGTGAACTCCACTAGAGGTAATTTTTGTTCCCAACTGCCTTGGAAATCAATAACACATACTCGCAGTAGATCTTCCAAAGTCTGTATAACTCTTTCTGACTGACCATCGGTTTGAGGGTGGAACGCTGTACTGAACAATAACTTGGTCCCCATCGCTGCATGCAGACTCTTCCAAAAAGATGAAGTGAATCGCGGTCTCTATCAGAAACAATAGATACTGGTATCCCATGCAGACGAACTATCTCTCGAATATATAACTATGCATACTGAACCATGGTGAATGTCGTCTTAATAGGTAGAAAATGCGCTGATTTCGTAAGACGATCAACTATCACCCAAATGGCATTCAATCCCTTAACAGTCTTAGGCAATCCCACAACAAAGTCCATGGTGATATTTTCCCATTTCCACTCGGGAATAGGGAGTGGCTTCAATTTTCCCGCTGATCTCTGATGCTCTGTTTTGACTTGCTGACAAGTCAAACACTCGGATACATATCTCAAGATGTCTCTCTTCATGCCTAGCCACCAATATAACAACTGCAAATCTCTATACATCTTTGTACTGCCCGGATGAATGGAATATGGTGTGTCGTGGGCTTCCTTCATAATAAGATCTCTCAAAGAATCGTCACTAGGAACCCATAGACGGTCTCGATAACGGACTAAACCATCCACCACTGAATATAAATTCCGGCCCTTGGCTTCATCTCTTGCTCTCCACTTTTGCATCTGCTCATCAGTAGACTGCCCATCACGAATTCTATCTCTCAAAGTCGACTGTACTGATAATGTGGCAAGATTAGGGGCCTTGCCCCTAGCATACACCGTAAGTTCAAACCGCTGTATTTCGGACTGCAACGGTCTTTGGAGTGATAACTGCTGCTTTTCTACTCAATGCGTCTGCCACTACATTAGCTTTCCCCGGATGGTAGCTAATATCACAATCATAGTCCTTTACCAATTCAAGCCATCTGCGCTGTCTCATATTCAACTCCTTTTGGGTGAAGAAGTATTTCAGGCTTTTATGATCGGTGAATATTTTGCACTTCTCCCCATAAAGGTAGTGTCTCCAAATCTTAGTGCAAAGACTACTGCTGCAAGCTCAAGATCATGAGTGGGTAGTTCTTTTCATGAATTTTCAACTGTCTTGACGCAATAGGCGATAACTCGGTCGTTTTGCATCAGAACTGCACCTAAACCTAGCTTAGAAGCGTCGGTAGTAAGAACATACTCCCCTTGCCCTGAGGCATGGATAACACTGGTGCTGATATCAAGGCTTGCTTCAACTTGTCAAAACTGTCTTGACACTCGGATCCCCAAATAACTTAGCATTTTTCGTCGTCAAAGATGTCAAAGGCACTGCAATAGATTAGAACCCCTTGATGAATTTGCGATAATAGCCGGCTAATTCCCAAGAAACTGCGAATCTCGTGGACACTCCTCGGGTACTGGCCACTCTTTTACTGCCTCAACTTTACTCGGATCAACTTCCACGCCATCACTAGAAATGATATGGCCTAAGAACGCCACTCTGTCAAGACAAAACTCGCACTTGCTGAACTTTGCATATAGCTTTATGTCTTGTCAGACCTGCAGTGCTGTGCCTCAAATGGCGACTATGCTCCTCTCTGCTCTTGGAATAGATCAATATGTCATCAATGAAGACAATAATAAACTGATCCAGATACGGCTGAAATACGCGATTCATGAGATCCATGAAGATCGCTGGCGCATTGGTCAACCCGAATGGCATGACCATAAACTCATAGTGCCCATATCTTGTGCGAAATGCTGTCTTGTGCACGTCAGACTCCTTGACTTTCAACTGATGGTATCCAGATCGCAGATCAATTTTAGAAAATATCGAAGCTCCTTGCAACTGGTCAAATCCTCAATTCTTGGCAGTGGATACTTATTTTTATAGTGACCCTATTGAGCTCTCGATAATCGATGCAAAGACGCATACTACCATCTTTCTTTTTCACAAACAAAACCGGTGCGCCCCACGGAGAGTAACTAGGGCGAATAAAACCTTTGTCTAGCAATTCTTGAATTTGATCTTTCAATTCTTTCATTTCAGCGGGTGCTAGACGATAAGGTGCTTTAGATATAGGAACAGTGCCCGGCATAAGGGCAATAGAGAACTCCACCTCACGATCGGGTGGGATGCAGAATACGTCTTCGGGAAAGAAGCTAGGAAAATCCTCACAATATCACATCTGCTCAACTCTGGCTGATGGATTCATGGGTAGTAGTGACACATGCTAAATACGCCTGACATCCATGCTTAATAAGCTTCCTCGCACATAGACAAGAGATCATGTTGCGGCATTTGCTGGTTTCTTGCCGCCTCGAAAACAAAAGATTTACCACTGGGTGCCTAATAGATACTGATCGCTGACGAAAAATCGATCGACGCTCCATCGCTGATAACCAATCCATCCCAAGCATATATCAAATTCGGGGCATAGGGAGCACAATAAGATTCTGCCCGAACAACATCTCTGAATAAACGAAGCTCCAGATTCTAACAATCTTAGACGTGAGCATCTGATCACCGGATGGAATCGAAACTTTGAAACCCAAACCCAGATCTTGAGGAGTAATATTCAGTCTTTTGATGAAGGTTCTGATATGAAAAGTGTGTAGCTCCTGAATCTAGCAAAGCATAGGTAGCTACGCCTAGAATGATGATCCTCCCTGCGGTGAAAATGTCTTTTAATTCTTTGGTGTTGACACTTAAGGATTTACTATCATTAATTCCCAAAGTTTGAATGAAAAATTTCATGTTGAACTTAAACATTTCTTGGAAGAAGTTTCGCTTTAGGAGTCCCTCAATCTTTAATTTGCATTATTGACCCATAATTTTCGAATTATTGCACTTAATTCCCTTAAATTTTCGAAAATTGTCATATTGGCCCCCCAATAATTTCGAAACCCCCTTTTATGGTTTTCTTTAATTTGGCCCTTAGACTTTTTATTCTGAATCATAACATCCTTCACATAAAATAAGGCACAAAATTCGAATCATTTTCTATGGTTTCTAAAATCATCAGCTTAAGTCCAACTAAGTAGAACACGCAACCTAATTTATTCTAGGGTTGAAACTTAATCACAATTCAATTCTAATAACCAATTTAACATTTCATGCATGAATAAGCATATAAAAAATGTTAAATGACTAGGTTACCCGTGATGAGTGTAGTGTCTGCCTCTTCCTCAGCTTCCTCCGGCATTCTAACATAAGCGTCGGGCCGTAGTAGCTGCTTTCCTCTTGGGGCATCAATAGCTTTGTGACCGGCCTCCTTGCAGTAGAAACATTTATATGATCCCAAGTTGCATTTGCCAAGATGTAGACGGTTGCACTCTTGCATGGTTGCCTCTCAGCAGGCTTTGGTGCTCCCGGATTCTGTGGCTTTGGTTGGCGCTGGCTTCTTGACTTGACCTTGGGCTTTTGAGGCCCTTGAGGTCTAGGAGGACCCGTATTTGGGCTTCTTGTTGGGTTTGATTGTTATTCTGATAGTGCTAGCCTCTTGCGCTAAATCTCAAAGTCAATGTCCTTTTAAGGATTGCTCAGCCTGATAAGCATAGGTAACTGCTGCAGCATAATCTTCAGGACGCATCATCATAACTTTATCCTGAATGGTAGGTCGTAGGCCGTCCATGAAATTTCTAAACTTTTCTTCTGCATCCCTGGCAATAAGGGCACAAAGTGGCAACCCCTATCAACTTCTTCACAAATTCAGCAACAGTGACATCTCCCTGGCGGAGAGCCATAAATTCCCTCTTTATTCGGCTCCTAGCATCCGGAGTGAAATATTTCTCATTAAAACTTTGTCTTGAACTGTGCCCAAGTGAGTGTGGCAAGGTTACACCATGCTCGGCTCCTTCCCACCATAAAGAAGCATCATCTCTAAACAGATAGGTGGTACATCTCACTCGGATCCGCATCTCCCATATCAAGATAGCGAAAATGTACCTCAAGTGAACGAATCCAACCCTCTGCAAGCAAAAGGATCGGTAGTGCCAGAAAATTCCTTCGGGCCCTAGCCTCCGGAACTGCTCATAAACATCCTGCTTTGGCCCTAGTCGCCTGCTGCTGCTGGCATATGCTGTAACTGCTGTTGTAACTGTTGCTGCTGTAACTGCTGCGGCTGTGCTTGCTGCTCGAAGAGACGAGCCATCCCTCAAGTGCACGTGTAGCAGCATCCCGTGGTGGTTGGCGGTGGAGGTCCATGTCCCCTGACTATTTCCTCGACGGTTAACACTGTTCTCGGCTTGATTCTCATGAACGGGTGCACGTCTAGGAGGCATTATATCTGAATGTTTTCCAAATTCTAACGTAACCAACATGCAATTAAATCTAAGTTTTCTAATCATGTAACACATTCTAAACTTAATTAGCATTCTAAGCATGCAAGGCAATACTACTCAAAAAGCTAATTAACAGGTATCATAAACACATTATCCATAACGTCATGCAGGTAAATCATATAGAATCACATGAAGCAAGTAAACTTACAACTTGAGGCTTGACGACTGATCTTCCCGGCGCTGATGGTGCACAACCCTTTACAGGACCTTTGGTCTGATACCAACTGAAACGTCCTGCTCTTTTTATTGCTTTAAAAGTACTAGAAATTTTTTTTTATTTTAAACCTCACTTAGCATCGGCCGAACCATAAAATATTTTTGACATCATTTTAAAAATAAACATCCAACTGCTATTTAAAAATCCGAAGGAAAAATATTTAAAGCATAAAATCGTCAAACATTTTACCAACCTAAAAAGCAATAATTTGAAAAGTAAAGCCCATACTAAACCTCTCAAAAATCTCTCAAAAGCATAAATAAATAATCTTAAAAATCTTTAATCATAAAGCATGAGTCAAAAGTCATAATGCGGAAAAAGTAGAAGCGCTGGTCCTCGGGTTGTTGCGCCTTCAGTCCAGTCAAATCACCCATCAAGTCCTCCCTCAATACCACCTGCATCCATCACACCTAGTGAGTCTAAAGACTCAACACACCATAATCTTGATAACGAGTAATACGTAATACAGTCAACATATAACGGTGAAAAATATTTGTACTTAAAATATCGTTTTCATGAAGATCATAAACATAAACATTTTCTAAATATTTCATGATGCATAAAACTTTAAACATAAACATTTTCATAAATACTTTTCCATGACATGCAATCATAAACCTTAACTTTTTCTTTTTTCCTCACATGACATGACATAAAACCTTTAACATGATCATGAACATTTTCCTTTTCTTTTTCCTCCTTCTTTTCTTTTGTTGAATTCAGATCATTAATTGTGACTTTCCTGATCATGCTCATGAGGGTCGATGGATCCATCTACATAAAACCACAGTACTGGGCGGCGGGGGACACCAGCAACACTCTCAACCGGTCAACTGGGCCCTGGCCTATCATGATTCGAATAGAAATACGATCGTCGGGGCTCCCTCTGGGGCCTTTTCCCATAATGGGCTCCCTCTGGGGCCTTTTCCCCTCACGATATTCCCATTCTTCCGTTACCCACAAACCGTTACCACATATCCGTTACCACATATTCGCAATGATGGAAAACACGATCGTCGGGCTCCCACTGGGACCATAACCCTCACGACGTCGCCAACATTAACGAATTAGTCACAATTATTTCACATCCTTCAACATTTTTCATTCACATCACTTTAGAAAAAAATCATGAATATCATAACGTTTTTCATTTTTGAAACCAAGCATGCAATATGTATTTTAAATGTCTTCTTAAATCATAAAAATCCCTTAGACATTTAAAAATCATCATTTAATCATGAACAATTCATAAACATTTAAAAATAATCATATTATCATAAAAATAGCATTTAGGGCACTGCAATGACCTTTAAAAATTTCTAGGTGTAAAAAGACCGTTTTACCACTGGACTCGACATTTTACGTCTTCAACTTTTTTTCTTGATTTCATGACTCTAACATGTTCAAAATAATTATTTAAGCTTACGTGAATTTTTTTCATAATTTTATTTGGCTTAAATGTTAGACTTTTTCAATTATCTTTTCTTAATTATTTTGACGGTGTTTTAATCCCGAAAAATACCAAACTTTAATATAAAATTCCTAAATTCCAAATTTAGTCTTTTCATATTATTTTAGTCCTTATGGACCACGATTCGACCCCCCGTGAGCCGTTTTCCAATTTTTCTTATTTTAAAAACCCTAAATGACACATGAATTTCACCCCCGAGCCAACTTCTGATTTTTACGAGTTCCCCCCGAACCATGTTGATCCAATACTTGACCAACATCCTAAAATACCCTACTGGACCCTAATTTCACCAAGAAACCACCCCAAACCATAAAAACGAAAATCTCCTAAGTGCCCTTATGCTGGCCGAGAGGTGCACCAAGCATGGACTCTAAGTTGTTGCAACCAGGACCCTAGCCGACCACCCAGCCCCTGAACCAACCTGTCGTGAACCCTCTTAGGACCCTAGTGAGACACCCTAGACCAGCCTTTGGACCACAGGCCGCGCGCTTGACTTTTATGCAAAACCTGTACCCTGCGCGTACATGGGAGGCTCTCGGGTAGGAGTCCTAGTGGGATAGGACTCCTCCCAGCCCTCTGGACTCGGACCCTTACGTGGTTAGGACCCTATCCCTGACTCACCCACCCTCTGATCGAGCCCTGGTCCCAAGCCGTGGCTCCCCTGCCCTCACACCAAAGAACCCGATCACTCCAAGATGTTGACAGCAAATCTGCTTCCCTGGTGTGTCACGGTTTCTGCTTGTTCTTGCTTTAACTTTGGTGATTATGGTGAGTAAGTTAGGATCTTAAGACATGGTTAGACACCCCTAGTTCATACTTAAGACCATGGAAGCCCCTTTTTACGTACAAGGCATGAATTTTGTGCACAAAAATCAAAAGTTTAAAGCATGCACATGAGAAATTCGAAAATTCTGAATAAAATTTCATGATCTTCATGCATACATTAATTCAAAACATAATACGATATGATAGATGAGAAAAGGAAGATTAAGGCGTGCCTTTGCGTATTTAACGCACGAAAAACCGCTGACGTCGAAGAACGGATCGAAACCAAGGCTTGAATTCTCTAGACCCCTTCGAGTTTCCCTTCAAAAAGCTGTGCAAGTGTGATGCCGTGTGCTTGAGAGAGGTGGAGAGTTCTCAGAAAATAAAATTAGGTGGCCGATAGTTGATGTTAGGAGTGTAGGGTTTTTGGGAGACTAAATCATGTATTATATACTAATTATTTGCTAACATGGCTTTAGGCCCATTAAGCCAACAATTAAGCACATTAGCCTTTAATTAGAATTAAATAAAATATTAACAAGATTTTTGTTTAAATAAATTTGTGAATTTATTAGCCGGGTTGCCAAAAAGCTCGTATTTTAGTTGAAAAACCAACACCGATAAAATTTACGCCCCGGCGTATAAAATCACCTCCAAACCCTTAATTTCACAAAATTACTAAAAAGCATCGACCATCTTTTTAAATAATTAAAAATAATTATTTAATAAAAATATTTTACGTTTTCTTCAGCCCTCGGTCCCCGTTCCTCGATCGTCACTTGAATATTCCTAAAAATACATTTTTTATGCATGATGACAAATAAATCTCATTTAGCATATAAACAAGTACGTCACATAATTAATTAGCAACTAAAATCAATTAATTACTCAATTTTTCATAATTTCCTAGATTCGCATGCAGTTGGATTACGTCGTCTTAATTTTGGACCTTACAATATGGTTGTACACCCTTAGTCCTTATGACCCGGGACAACATTAAGACTCTATGTGATAGAATTACACTTTGACTTGTTTACCGTCTCTCATGGGGTCATCAGGTGGCAAGGTTGGGTGTTCTGTCGAAACATATAAGAGTCGATGCATTGTAGTCGGGGATTCACCGCTTACCTTCGGGTATGGATATCCTATGTGTTCTCATGTGTATGTAGGTTGAAATCTCTGATCAGAGTATGGTGGTAATTATGAAAGGGGTTTCATAGATTACACCATCGATGCAACTACGACATGACACATAGTATCGATTCATTGACAACTCTCTATAAACCAATGGTTGTCGAATCGGTCGGGATATATGAGTTGAAGGGACCGTACTGTACGCTAACCATAATTGAATGATTCTTGCAGGCACTATCATTTGATACCTAGGGAATCATGTAAGCGATGCTGCTAGGCGTTTAACATGATTGGTTTGGTACTATCAGACTTGAGTTCTGACGTTCTTATTATCAAGGAGTTGATAAGTAAGAATGGAGCAATTGGGGTATGCTCATATGAGCACATGTTTGGTCCGAATCACATGGAGATGTGAACCCACGACTAGTTGTATCAATGAACCATTGAGGGCCACACAAGTACTAGCTTTCTAGATCCTGTTGAGAAGTAAAAATAGTTCAATGTGTTGAACGGCTTATAAATGAGTTTATAAGCGTTGAGAAAAATAGAAGTATGACTTCTATGAGAGAAATGTAATTTTTTAATTTATGAATGTGTTCCTAAATTAAAAATAGGCCAAGTAAATAATGTATTTGAAAATTGTGATTTTCATAAACATTATTATGGACTAAATTAAATTAATTCAAGTGTTGAATTAATTAAACACTAGTGGGCCTAGTAAAGTCCAAATAATTAAATTAATTCAAGTGTTGAATTAATTAAATAACATTGGGCCTTGTAGAGCCCAATTGGAAATAATTATTTAACTAGTGGGCTTGAGTAAAATCAAGTAAAGTCTAATTGGGCTCAAATATGTTTGAGACAATTTAAATAGTCCATGGGCCTTGTAATAGTTACAAGCCCAAATCACATTGCATGCTTGGGAGGTGAAGAGTTGGGGAATACTTTTGATTAAAAAATTGGCATGGCATGCAACCTTTTTGGATCAACTTTTTGCACTACCAAGACAACTCATCCTCCCTCATTCAAACCTCACCTTGGCCGAAACTTAAGGATTTTTCTCTCCATGTTTTTCTCTTCTTTTCTTCTTCAAGTGTTGAGGAAGAAATATTCTTCTCCTTGAAAAATCCTCTTAATTTTCTAGTACAAATTAAGAGGGGATTTACCTAGCAAGTGGTGGGCCTAATTTTGAAGGAAGGAGAGCTTGTAGATTTGTCATCCTTGAAGAGCCAAGTTGTTTACAACTTGGTTGGTGCCATCATCAACCTCAAGAGGTTGATAGGTAACGATTTTCTCAACACCCTATGTATGATATTGGTGTTTTATTGTATTTGCTACACAAACATAGAGGTGGCCGAAATTTTCTTGATGAAAAATCAAAACTTTTAAACTTCCGTTGTGCTTCCGGTCACCGTAACCGATCCCCTTTCACCATTTCCCAAAACTTTATCTGAAATAGCAATCCCATCAGATCGGTGTCTAGCTGAGTGATCACCGCATGATCAGCATAGGCAGTAGGATTTGTTGGAACGTAGTTAGCCTTCAGTTTGTCAATAATTTGTGTTAACTTCTTTGCTCTCATCTGATCAAACAAATATGTTTTTCTCTCCATAGCTTGGGCAATGGTGGCAGCTTTGACTATCTTGAGGACAGAAGCTTCCAGTTTGATGAATTTGTTCAGTTGAGATTTCTTTCTTAGTTGCTTGGCAAAAATCTGTGTACGATAGGCTGTCCAAGCATCATAGAGTTGAAGTTTTGACGCTACAAAATCATTAACCTCGTCCCAAACAAGGTCAATGTGGGTCTGAATGGGATTGGATGACCTTGGTTCTTCAGTCAATTTTCCCTTGCCTTTGTCAGAACTGAGGATGTGTGGAATTTCTAGACCAGTTCGTGTAGTATCCACCCGTTCTATAATACTAATGCCCTTGGGTCGGGCAGGTGCCAGAGGAGTGGGACGAGTAATATTAATCAGAGGGGCTTTGATCATAACCGTTTCTTTCTTTGCACCAATTGATTTTTCTGGTGGAATGATCTTCAGAGGGACTGCTTCAATTGGCTGCTGAGCATCTGAAGATATTGGCTTGTCAGTAGGAATAGATTCCTCTGTAGTTATTGGTTTAATCCTCTGGGTTCTCGGTTTCTTGGTGATCTTTGGAGAAGGAGTTTTCTCTGAATCGGATTCTTCCACAATTAATTTTCTTTTTGCTGACTTCAGTTGAGCCAATGTTTTGGCCTTTTTTACTAATTTAGGAGCCGCCTATTGAATCCCAATCTCCTGTTTTATCTTTACAAACTGATCAGGAGAGATGTCCAATTTTGTCTTAGGTGGCATAGTATTCTTCGCATTAAAGACTTTGAATTTTGATGATTTTTCTGTATTATCTGCCACTAACCCCTTCACTTTCAGCAGATAGCTCAGTTGCACTGCAAAACCTTTGGACTGTTTGGATGATAGAAACATATTCTTTAAAATATTGAATATAAGATGCTTCCAGTTGAATTTATGTTCAGCCATAATGATAGAAATAGCTTGAAATTTTTCCAAAGTAAGTGCAGCAAAAGATCCAGCTTTCGCCAAAATCCCTTTGGCGACTATATCAGCAAGTAACTGAACTTCGTGCTTCAGTTCCTTCTTTGGGTCGGAAACATTGATTTTCCGTCCTTCAGCAGAAAGTGAGGTTTGCATCTTTTCAATGTCAGATGCCTTAACATCAGATAAGTGTGCTAGTCCAATCAGATGGTAAAGAAAAGATTTCTCCAAAGGAATCTTCAGAAATGGTCAGCAGCTGACCATTGATAGTAAAAGCGATGTTTCCATCAGAATTGATCGTACCGTTAGAGTAGATTTCCTGAAGTTCTTTGGGGTAGATCTCTTGTGATGATTGTCCCAAGAATGTCCTTAACCCAGCAGTTTCGAGTTTTTGAAAAACGTTCTTGACATTAGTGTCGCCAAAAGATAGAATTGATCCAAAGTTGATAGCCATTGTATTCAGCATGTAACCTGGAATTTGATTTGCCATTTTGATATAAAATGATCTGCTATTTGTAAACGAGAGCTCTGGAATTAGTATTCTCTTAGAAACTGATTGTACGCGTAAGAAGAAAAACTGAATTGAAGCGGGCTTAGTACAGTTGTTCGTGACTGTTTAAATTCGGGACACGTGTCAGTCCATTAAAAATTTGAGTAAAAATGTGTGTACGTGTGCTATAAGCGTGTGTACAATTTAAATGGTTCAAATGCTTCCACGTTTTCAAAATAGGATTCATCATTAGATAGTAGACAGTCACGTCACTTGATTTGGAATTTAATTCGTTTTAATCAGTTAACTTATATGAGAAGATTAGTGAAATTCCCAACTGAAAGATCAGTTGAAAGACTGTGTACTTTCAGTTTGAGAATTTACTAACATTTGTCTTCTCAGTTAACCTCTTAAAACCATTATTCCCCCTTAATTAGTGCATGAGATAATTAAAGCGAATAAATTCAAAGATTAGAAAGATTATCGGTCTGCTGAAATGTTGACGACTCTTCAGCTTCCTTGATATTCTGCTATAAATAGACATAACATGGTTAGTTTCAGTTATATTGGTGAAAAATATTCAAATCTAAAGAATGGCAGATGCGAGTAGCTCGAGTGCTTCGCCATTTTCTCTGGAAGCTAGGAAGACTGCCATAGAAGACGAAGTCTTCTATAAGAGTCTTCCCTACTGGGAAAGGTTACAGGAGCTAGAGTTCCTGTATAATTCTGGAGAGGCTACTACTCCCAAGCTGATGGCAGAGTTGAGAGAAGTGCGGGAGCACTTGAACATAGTTGTGTGGGTGGACATCTTCAAGGAAGGTCATATCTATCAGCTGATACTTCAAAAGGAACTGGAGCTCCTTAATCGCATAGCTTCTTCTCACAGCTTTTGCAAAACATCTTCCTCAGATCTATCTGTTTGGTTGAGAATGTGGATAGATGATATAGAGGAAAAATATGAAAATGTAATTCAGGCAAATATTTATTGTTGAATGAAGTATTTATTTTGGCTTATCTTTGTTTTTCTTTTTCCTGCAAATAATAAATTATGATCATAAACAAATGAACTGATGAAAGACTAACTGATATAAGTTGATTAAGAATTGAAATCAGTTAATTGTTGAGTAGTAAATGGTAGACCGATATCAGTTGACAATGAACAACTGATAGTTAAGAGGCCTCGGTAAATGAGAAAAACGCTTCGGTTGACTAGAGTCTCTTCAGTTTCTTTATCATTCAAATTTTATCTGTCTATAAATAAGATGATAGAATGTGAGACAACAACAGTTCAAAATGTTGGATTCAATTGACTCTGATGCATGCAGTAGTACACACGTTCATGTTACTGAACAATCGAATCCACGTTTAGAAGAGATGAAGAGAAGGATGGAGGAATATGTTTTCAAAAAGGTGATGTCAACATGGTTTAAGATTCATGAGTTGCAGAGAGTGAGTAGAAGTGGTGCGATTCCTACTTTTGCTCAGGAAGCAACAGCAAGAAAGTATCTTAAACGTTTTGAAGTTAGGCATGTTACATATTTGATTGAGGACAAATGTTTGTTGGAGGCGATGTTATGGAAGGAGTGGCATGTGGTTGATAAGATTTCTAAAACTAGGGCATTTTCTAGAATTCGAATTTATGAGATGAATGATTGGGTTAGGGATTGGCTAGATACAGTTGGTTCTATGATTTTTGCTGTAAACTGGGAACGGTGGTATTCTTAATGAATTATTATTTTCAATTTGTTGTGTTCTTATTTTCTGCAGATAATTCTATTAGTGAAAGCAACATTAGTAATAATTTTAAGACAAATCAATTAAACCAAGAATATTGCGAAAGTAAGAAAACTTAGTCTCGGGTAATGGTTTGGTAAAGATATCGGCTGCTTGTTGTTCAGTTGATATATACTCCAGTCTAATGTCCTTCTTCAAAGCATGATCTCTGATGAAGTGGTGTCTGACATCTATATGCTTTGTCCTTGAGTGGAGAACTGGATTATAAGTGATGGAAATTGTACTCGTGTTGTCACAAAATATGGGCGAATTATTGGTAATTACTCCATAATCTTTCAATTGTTGCTGAATCCAGATCAGTTGTGCACAGCAACTACCAGCAGCAAGGTATTCTGCTTCAGTTGTTGAGGTAGCTATATATGTCTGCTTCTTGCTGAACCAAGAGATCAGTCTGTCTCCTAGAAACTGACAAGATCCACTTGTACTTTTTCGATCAAGCTTACATCCTGCATAATCTGCATCTGAATATCCAACTAAATTGAAAGTAGAGTCTTTAGAATACCATAACCCAACATTTTGTGTGTCCTTAAGATATCTCAAAATTATTTTAGCAGTTGAGAAATGTGATTGCTTAGGATTTACTTGAAATCTAGCACACATACACACAGCAAATACAATATCAGGGCGACTGGCAGTTAGGTATAATAATGACCCAATTAAACCTCGGTATAGTGTCGCCTCAACTGATATTCCCCCTTGATCAGTGTCCAATTTAACTGCTCATGGGAGTATTTGCAGCTGAACATGATTCCATGCCAAATTTCTTCAGCAGCTCCTTTGTATATTTAGTCTGACTGATGAATATGCCAGTCTCCAGTTGCTTCACTTGTAGTCCAAGGAAGAATGTCAGTTCACCCATCATGCTCATTTCAAACTTTTCCTGCATCAACATGGCAAATTTCTTGCATAATTTGGGGTTAGTTAACCCAAATATGATATTATCAACATAAATTTGAACTAATAAAATGTGATTATTCTTAGTAAATTTGAACAAGGTCTTATCAACTGATCCAACAGAAAAATCATGATCAGTTAGAAATTTTGAAAGAGTTTCGTACCAAGCTCTGGGAGCTTGTTTAAGACCATATAATGCTTTGTTCAAATGATATACATGATCAGGAAAGATGTGATTTACAAAACCTGGGGGTTGTTCAACATATACTTCCTCTTGCAATTGGCCATTTAGGAATGCACTTTTTACGTCCATCTGAAAGACCTTGAAATTCTTGTATGATGCATAGGCAAGAAACATTCTGATTGCTTCCAGTCTTGCAACTGGAGCATATGTCTCATCATAGTCAATTCCTTCTTCTTGTCTGTATCCTTGTGCTACTAATCTTGCTTTGTTGCGTCCAACCGAACCATCTTCGTTCAGTTTGTTCCTGAAAACCCATTTTGTACCTATGACAGTTTTTGAAATTGGTCTTGGAACTAAGTTCCAGACATTGTTATGAGTAAACTGATTTAGCTCTTCTTGCATTGCATTTACCCAGTTAGGATCAGCAAGAGTTTCATCAGTTTTCTTTGGTTCTATTTGTGAAACAAAAGCTGAATAGATAAATAGATATAGCATTTGATTGCAAGTTCTTACTGGATCATATGGATTTCCTATTACCAATTCATGTGGGTGTGATTTTCTCCATCTGTACTCATTATTTGTTGTATCAGCAATTTCTTCAGCTGGTAACTGAATATCATCAATTTGCTCTATCAACTGATCATTAGGAATGGCTTCTGGTTCAGTTGATTGATCTGACACTTCTGGTTCGGGTGTTTGAAGAGTGTTTTGATTAATATGATTGTCTTCTTCATTATCATTCTCCAAACTGATATCTGTCAGTCGATCAACTAGCTCAACTTGATCAGTTCGCTTATTAGTTAGTTCAGTTTCATCGAAGTCAACATGAGCAGATTCTTCAACATTTAGGGTTTTCTTGTTAAAGACTCTGTAAGCTATACTAACTGATGAGTATCCAAGAAATATTCCCTCTACAGATTTAGCATCAAATGCTTTTAAATAATTTTTACCATTATCAAGGATAAAACATCTGCGCCCGAATATTTTGAAATAAGTGATTATACTTTTTCTTCCATGCCAGATCTCATATGGTGTTTTCATATGATTCTTATTAATCATTGATCTGTTCTGAGTATAACACGCAGTGTTTACTGCCTCTGCCCAAAACCTTTGTGAAATACCAGAATCAGCAAGCATTGTTCTAGCAGCTTCTTTAAAGGTCCGATTTCTTCTCTCAGCTACACCATTTTGCTGAGGAGTTCTGGCTGCTGAGAGCTCATGCTTGATTCCAGCATTTTCTAGAAAATTTGAAAGAGTTTGATTGATAAATTCAGTTCCTCGATCTGATCTGATTCGATCAATTCAAATTGATTTTTCATTTAAAAGTCTTTTGAAAAGCTTGTTCAGTTGTGCAGCAGTTTGGTCTTTTGATTTGAGAAAGATAACCCAAGAAAATCTTGAAAAATCATCAACAATCACCAAGGTGTATTTCATTTCCCCTAAACTCATGACTGGTATAGGACCAAAGAGATCCATGTGCAATAGTTCTAAGCATCAGGATGAAGATTTACAGCCCTTGTTTTTAAAAGACGATTTTACTTTTTTTCCAAACTGACATGCTGAGCAAAGTTTTTCTTTTGAAAATTCTATTTTGGGCAAATCAGTTACAAGTTCATGTTTACGCAGATAGGCAATGGATTTAAAATTTAGGTGACTTAGTCTCTTGTGCCACAACCAGTTTTTAGATGATTTGGAAGCAATAAAACAAACGGGTGCATTAATTTGATCATTCCAACTGACTTTATATGTGTTTCCACAACGTTTGCCAGTTAGTATCATTTCATCAGTTGAAGTTTTAACTGAGCATGAGTTTTTGTCAAAATGTACTGAAAATCCACTGTCGCATAATTGACTGATGCTGATCAAGTTATACTTCAGGTTTTCTACTAGTAGAACATCTTTAAAAGTAAAATTACCATGGATAAGCTTACCCTTACCCACAGTTCTACCTTTGGAATTGTCCCCGAAACTGATATTTGGACCACTGTATTTGATCAGTTGAGATAGCACACTTGCATCTCCTGTCATATGTCGCGAGCATCCACTGTCCAAATACCATATTGAGTTCTTGTTTGTACCTGTTACCTACAGTCATACACATAATATAATTTGGTACCCATATCTATTTGGGTCCTGAACTGATTAGTCCCTTAGGAATCCTGTAGGACCCGTAAATCAGTCTACGTATAAGCCATGCATAATTCTAGATTTTTAAATTTAATTGACTTCATGATTATTTTAAATGCATTTCTTTGAAGTTAATTATTTTATTATTTCAGTTCAGTAGTTTGATTTTTAGCATTTCAGTTATTTCAGTGAGGCCGGACCGGAGTTGGAGTTTTGAGATATAATTTAAGATTTGAGAAATATTTCCAGAAGTTAATTTAGCTAGCAAGTAAGTTCATTTAAGTTAATAAGAAGGTTTGAAGATTTAATTTAAGTTACTTGAGGTGAGTAGAAAATAAGCCCATTTAAGTTGCATAATTAAGGGGTTAGCTCACCAAATTAATTAAAGGATTAGTAAAGTTTTTAAGGGTTATTAATTCACTAGATAATTATTTTTCCCTTCCTTTTATTTAGTGAATTTCGGCCACCCCCTTAGACCATTAAACAATTCATTTGCCTTGCCACCTTTGACCCTTTCTTGTATTTAATTAGGAAGATAATTCTTTGATCTTTCTAGCACCATTTAATGATCTAATTAGCATTATCCTATCCTAGTCTAGCATGTAAAAATCGGCCATCACCATTCTAGAAACACCCAACATAGACTTGATATCAAACAACAATTCAAAATTCAAAAAAAAGGGAGACTTGGTCATACATTGAACCCCTTTATTATTGGAGCTCCCCCTCACTCTCCTAACCATCATTCCCCCTCCCTCATTCACGAAATTCAGAGAATTTTTCAGTAGAAAAAACCGTGGGAATTCAGTAGGAAGCAAGGGAGGAAAATCGAGGGTAAAGAAAACAAGAGAAGCGCTCCACCTCCTCCGTGCCGCGTCGTCGTCGTTTCGTTCGTTTTCTTTCGAAACGAAACCAGGCATGTCTAGATTTTTTTTCAAACCTCAATCAAGTCATATTATCAATTATTTTTCAGTATATGATCATGTTTTATCAAGCAAAAACCGAGATACATGTCAAAACATTTTGAAACAACACATGCAGAATTTTTGATATTCCTTGGCAAGCTTCACGTTTTTCTTGCTTTGTGAGTTTCAGGTGATTGGTTCGACTCCAGGCTCCCAAGGCGACTTATATACATGTAATAGGATGCATTAGGACCACATTTGTCCATTGGTTTAACCCCATGCTCGCTGGAAATTCAGAATGACAGCAACTTTCCCATTGCTTCTCATGTGTTCGAAAATTTCAGTTTTTATGTCAAGGGGTTGGATCTGATCTTGGCTCCCCTAAAGGCTCTTAGCCATGGTTGGATCACTCCCCTAGCATGTCTAAGACGTGACTAAGTCGCCCTTTTGGTGGCTTGGTCTATGGCTCCTCGGTTTTAAATAAAAACATCACAACAGCCCCCATGTCCCTTCGGCCCCTTCAAATTTTCAGCATATGTATTTCGGTTTTGGTTGCTTGGTATGGATCTTGGTTGGCCTATGGCCCTTAGCCACGGTTCATACCATGCCCCTATATGTCTAGATCGTGCCATGGTCAATCAAATGGCCACTGGAACGACGCAAGACATCGATCTAAGCAAAACACTACACACACATGCACGTTGGTTCTCGGTTGGAGTTTCGGTTGAGTTATGGTGTGATGCGGGTTGTGGCTGGCCTAGGGCCCTTAGCCATGGTTCAAATCACTCCTTGGGATGTTGGTAAGAGTCTCTGGTCGGTGGTTCACGCCCCAATGGCCGGTAGTCTCGAAAACAATACAAGTTACACGATTGTACAGTTGCTGGAATTTTACAGCAAGTTGCTGTGTTGATTCGGTGGCTCGTTCGAGTTCTCGGTTGGCTTTTAGCCTATTTCCTTGAACTGGACAGTGCCCCTTTGAGTTGGGAAGGTCCTGTTTTTGACCGTTCGTGATTCAGATCATTTTTGAGGTCGTACCAGAATTTACGGTGCGATGTGCCAAATTGACTCTCGAAAGAGCGTTTCGTGTTTTGGCCTCCATTCCACCTAGATTTCGACCCTATCATTTTAGGAGCATTATTTTATGATTTTTCAGCGTATTTTAATCATGACTATACGTCGGTTCGGTGTCGTTTCAGGTTGGCTCGGAGTCATGATTAAATGCGAAGTCATTAGGCATCATAGTCGCATCTTTTGAACGTAAATTGCGTAGTTGGTCATGTTTAAGCTATTGCATATTTTTCATAGCATAGTTAGGTTGCAGCGAGCCTGGGGACGATCCAATCCAATCCAGTTGGTAAAATTACGGGACATTTTCATTATGCCAGTTAATTATTTTACGTGCATTAAATAGAAAATGATTATTTTTGAGATTTATGCGATATGGCTTGTGGTTCATTCACTATGTGGGAGTGTTATTTTATACGGTCGCCAGTGACCGATCAGTTCAGTATGGTACCACCCGGTCGCCAGTGACCGGCCAGCTTAGTTCAGTTTCAGCCTCCCCGGTAGCCAGTTACCGATCAGTTCAGCTTAGTGCAGTGGCCACAGGCGTAAAACATAATCTCAACAGAAAATTTTACCAGTTATTTCAGTACAGGCTCCAAGGAGCAAACATTTTTTTTACTGTGATTTTCAGTTCAGTTATGCAGGTATTATAATTGCTCAGTACAGACTATTTTCAGCATGCCTCAGGACAGGATATGTTAATGCCTCAGGACAGGATATGTTAACTCATGCATATTTTAATTCAGATTTTTACTCGTTACCTACGATATATGCATGCTGAGTCTTTAGGCTCACTAGACTTGATTGTTGTAGGTACTGATGAGGCCAGGGCCGAGGGCGGGGACCAGTGAGCCAGTTTGGGTCGGCAGTAGTGGCACCCGAGGACCTCAGTGCAGTAGTTGTTATTTTATTCCGCAAACATTTTATCAGTCGTTGGATATTTTTAAATTGTGATTTTTGGTAAACTTTATTTCCTTCCGCTGCAATATTTTGAAATATTGAACTTGATTCACCAGTGATTTTATGAATGAGGCCATTTAAGTTCTTTTAAAAAGAAAATTTTTAATTTTCCGCAAATTTTCAAGCAAGAAGTTTTAGGGCACTTTACAAACCCATACCTGAATTAGTCTAACAGACTTTCCAGTAGCTGTTTTCCAAATGGTTTTTCTCGGCTTTTGTGTGCTTGTGTAGTGTATGGATGATACAATATGAGTTTTAGCTTTATTCAACTGATTGTTCAGTCTATATCTCTTCTGAACTGGCTTGCAGTTATAGTAATTGGAATAGCCATTCGAATAGTTTTTGTAAAAGCTTTTTGGTGACTGACTACATGAATAAGTTACCACTTTTGGGCTATAACCAATACCATATCTTTTGCCCTTGTTCATACTTTCAGTTGGCTTTTCAACCAGTTTACTTGGCTCTGATTGTTCTTGTACCATAACTGATTTGACAAAGTGAATGTATTTTCCTTTGCTCATATTCAGTTTTGGTTGAGTATCATTGGTTGACATTTCATCTTGGTTACAGAACCCCAAACCTGTTTTATCAGTTACTGAATTTTGGGAGTTCTGTATATCAGTCAATGCGATAGATGATTTGTTCCACGACTGAATAAGCTCAGTCTGTTTTGTGTTCTCAAGCATCAACTTCTGTATTAATGACTGATTTTTATTTCTTTCTGCTTTTAGCTCAGCAATTTCCCTTTTTAGACTCAACCCTTCAACTGATTCATCAGTTTTGGTTTTATTGTCTGTGGGATCAATTTTCTTTGCTTTGAGTTTTTCAAATGATGATGCAAGTTTCTGATACTCATCTACCATGTCATGTAATGTGAAAATGATTTCTTCTCGTATAAAATCAGTTGAACTAAAATCAAATATCTGTTGGCTAGATGACTCTTCTGCTGCATCATTAGTCATCAAGCACTTTACTTACTCATCATCACTAGAACTGCATGAGCTTTCTGGTTCCGACTCTTCACTGTCAGTTTCTGCCCATTTTGATTTGTTTTCTTCAGCTAAGAGTACTTCATGTTTCTTTCTGAAGAACTTTTTATCTTCTTTGGGTCTTATTTTGTGTTCATATGATTTCTTTCTTCTATCAGTTGAGCCTTGAACATCCTTCTTAGGTTTAGGACAATCAGCAATAAAGTGGCCTGATTTGCCACAGTTGTAGCATGCATTTGATTCATCCTTGGCGTTGTTTCTTTGATATGGTTTCTGGAAGTTCCCTTAATTCTTTCTCATGAACCTTCCAAATTTTTTGATAAACAATGACATAGCATCGTTACTCAACTGATCAGCCGATTTTTCAACTGAACTGATTTGTTCAGTTCTGACAGCGGCTAGAGCAGTTGTGGCTGCAGAAGTAGATGGTTCTCCTTCTCTGGTCTGCAGCTCAAATTCATAGGCTTTTAAATCAGCAAATAGATCATGGAGTTCGATTTGGTTCATGTAAAGGCCTAAAATCCTTACTTGAAAATTTGCGAAAAATTTAAAATTTTTCTTTTGAATAATTAAAATTGCCTCATTCATAACTGAACTGATAAATAACGTTTGATGTTCAAAGTGGCAGCGGATGAAATTAACATTTTCGAAATAACACTAAAAAGTTTTTTTCCAACGATAATTAAAATGTTTGAGTCATCAATTAAAAATAAATGCTGAACTGAGGTCCTCGGGTCCGACTACTGCCGACTCGAGCCTGCTCACTGGTCCTCGCCCTCGGCCCCGGCATCATCAGAACCTACAACAATCAAGTCTAGTGAGTCTAAAGACTCAACATGCATATATCGTAAATAACGAGTAAATACTATAGTAAAATTTCATGGAATAAAAATGTCATGTCATGAGGCATATCGTAAAAGTGTCGTGTCATGATTAATTATAATACGTGCATAACTGAACTGAAAATATCATGGTAAAAAAAATGTTTGCTCCTTGGAGCCCTGTACTGAAATAGCCTGTAATAATTTTCCTGGTGAGATTATGGTATACGCAAGTTGCCCCTGCACTGAAACTGACCAGTAACTGGCGACCGGATAAAATAGTAAACGTCTGATCAGACTGTAGCCACAGTATACTGGGTGAAACAAAGTCAACTGACCGGTAACTGGCGACCGGACTGGTAACTAGCGACCGGATTTAGCAATAATCCCATGATAGTGAAATGGCCACAAGCAATATCGCATAATCTCAAAAATGAACATTTTATATATTTATGCACGTAATATAATTAAATGACACAATTAAATATCCTGTAATAATTTAATGCTTGGATTGGATCGCTCCCAGGCTCGCTGCAACCTAAATATGTCATGAAAAATATGCAATAGATTTATGGGACCAAACTATGCAATAACATTCGAAAATGTGACAATTTCACCGGGCGACTTCGTATTTAATCATGACTCCGAACCAACCCGAGCCAACACTTAAACATCATATAGTCATGATTAAAATACGTTTAAAATGATGAATTAATGCTCCTCAAATGATGCAAGTCGAATTCTAGGTGAATGGAGGCCAAAACAAGAAACGCTCTTTCGAGAGTCAATTTGGCACATCGCACCGTAAATTCTCGTACGACCTCAAAAATGAACCAAATTACAAACGGTCAAAAACATGACCTTCCTAACTCAATGAGGCACTGTACAGTCCAAGGCCATAGGCTGAAAGCCGACCGAGAACTCTAACGAGCCACTGAACCATCACAGCAAGTTGCTGTCCAAAAATACAGCAGCTGTGCTTGGTTTGCTTGCATCGTTTGCGAGGCTAATGGCCATTGGGGCTTGAACCTCCAACCAACACCTCTTACCAACATCCCAAGGAATGATTTGAACCATGGCTAGGGGCCCTAGGCCAGCCACAATCCTCACCATTCCAGCAACCAACCGAAAAGATTCAACCGAGAGCACCTTTGTGTGCGTGAGGTGTTGTGCTTTGCTTGTTGTCTCGTCTCGTTCCAGTGGCCATTTGATTGACCATGGCACAATCTAGACATCTTGGGGCATGGTGTGAACCATGGATAAGGGCTTTAGGCCAACCAAGATCCACACCATTCCACCATACTCGAACCAACACATGCTGTCAAAATCAAAGTGGCCGAGAAGGGGAGGGGCTGTTCTTGCGTTTGATTTAAAAACAAATTAACCATCGACCAAGCCACCAAAAGGGTGACTTAGTCACGTCTTAGACATGTTAGGGAAGTGATCTAACCATGGCTCTAGGCACCTGGGGCAGCCAAGATCATATCCTTTCCCCTCATGACAGCAAACTGAATTTTTCGAACACACTTGGGCAGAAATGGGGGTTGCTGTCAATTTTCGTTTCCAGCGGGTGAGGGGCTTGAATGAATGGACCATTATGATCCTAACATGTCCTAGTACATGTCTAGATGCAGCATTGGGAGCCTTGAGTCGAACCATCCACCTGAAACCACAAAACAAGAGGAAGCCGTGAACTGCACAAGAAAACCGAAATCTGCATGTGATGTTTTCTGAAAATTCTTTGATGTATTTAGGTTCATACATGAAATGATGATCATAAAACATAAAAATAATGATAGTATGACTTGATTGAAGAGTCAAGGAAGAATATATGCATGCCTGGTTTCGTTTGAAAGAAAAACGAAAAGAAGAGACGATCCGGCGCGGAGGAGTGGTGCGATCTAGCTTTCTTGTCTACCTTGCTCGATTTCTCTCCTTTTAAAAGCTATGAACCTCACGATTTTTTTCTTCTCAAATACACTCTGAATTCGGTGGAGATGGGAGGATAATATTGGTTAGGGGAGTGAGGGAGTGGTTGCCATATAATGGGGAACAAGCAAGACCAAGTCTACTAGTTTTGAAATTTGAATTATGGTTGCTATCAAATGATATGTTGGATGATTCTAGAATGCAAGTGGCCGAACATTCAAGGCTAGGACTAGGTTAGGATAATGCTCAATAATTATTTAATTAAGGTGGACTAATAATAAAAGAAAGATTAGCATGTTAACACCAAAAAGAATGGGTCAAAAGGGTGATGAGTTGGCATGGTAATGCTTAATCTATTAAGGGCCGAAAATACAATAAAATGAAGGGGAGAAATTGTTTAGTTACTAAATATTAATACCTTAAGAGCCTTATCTATCCCTTAATTAATTTATTGAATTAATCACTTAATTAAGTAACTCAAATGAGCTTATTTTCCTACTCACCTCAAGTAATTAAATTAAATCCTCAAGCTTCTTTTTTAACTTAAATGAACTTATTTGCTAGCTAAAATAAATCCTGGAAATGTTTCTCGAATCTTAAATTCTATATCAAGACTCCAACTCCTGTCCGGCCTCACTGAAATAACAGAAATGGTAAAAATCAAACTACTGCATGAAATAATAAAATAATTAACTTTAAATACTCATGCAACAAAAATCATTTTTAATTTAAATACTAGAATTATGCATGGTTTATACGTAGTCTAAGTTACGGGTTCTACAGTTCAGATCTTTGGACTCCCTCATATCCATGGTCTTGACATCCCATTCTTTGGGAAGACCTCTCATTACATTTAGTGCAATTTCTTTGTTGGTATACACTTTTTCAAGTGCATTTAGCTCATTGATGATACTACTTACTCTTTCATCATACTCGTGCATCGATTCTCCTGCTTTCATTTTGATGTTATCAAACTTTTGCACAGCAACAGAAAGTTTATTTTTTTTGGTTTGATCATTTCCTTCACACAGCTGGATCAGCTTTTCCCAAATTTCTTTGGCTGTTTTACACATCTTTATTTTGCTGAAAGTTACTTTGTCCAGTGTTTTGTACAGAATGTTTTTAGCCACATTGCCAAGATTTGCTTTTCTTTTGTCTTCAGTTGTCCATTCATCTCTGGGCTTTTCTATTCTTTGTGGTGCCCCTTCTGTGATGGCAATTGTTGTATTTGCTTTTAGAATCTTCATGGGTCCATCAGTTATGACATACCACATGTCATCATCTTGTGCTGCTACATGAGCTTGCATTCTAATTTTCCAATCATCGAATTCTTCTCTGGAGAACATAGGAATTTTGTTGAATGAAGTCATGCTAGCAAGTTTATATATCAAAAGTATTCAAGAACAAGATTCACCCGCTCTGATACCACTTGTTATGATCGGTTAACGTATCAAAAGTGTTTAGAAGGGGGGGTTGAATAAACACTCACAATTAAAATTGATCTTTTCAAATTTTGAGTTCAGTTTGGTGACAAACTGATTCTCGGAATCTTGTTGATCAATATCAATCAGTTAAACTGAATCAGTTGCGGAAGGTAACTGACTGAAAGATAGAATACAAAAAATAAAATGCGCAAGGGTTGTTTCTGGATGTTCGGAGATTTCAATTACTCCTACGTCACCCCTTCTATCACAAGGATAGGATATTCACTAAAAGACTTTGATCAAATACAAGAATTGTACTAACCCACTTCAGCTTGGACTTAACACTGCCAAAAACTGAAACTCTTAGTATAACAGAATGTTCTCAGTGCTTAACTGATCTTAGCACTATCGAACTTCAATGATTATTACAACTTGCTTGTAAGCTCAAATTGTAGCCTTAACTGCTACGAATAAATCAAGTAAGAGGTGAGCTGAGATTTTGACAGAGTGACATCAAGCTTTTTGAATAGTATTCACTTCGTTGTTGTTTTCAGCTGCTCTTCTGTAATATTTATATGCTTCTTTTCCAACGATAACTTGAGATAAATTTGAATCTATGTATCCGTTGATTTCCACTTCATTATTCTTTGGACTTTGTTTGCGGCGTCTTAATTGCTTTAGCCGGAATGCGTTGTTCTAGGTAGTCTTGGTTGTGGTGCGGCGTTTCATATTCAGTTGTAATCTGTTATGTCTCTTTGTCGGTTGAAAGTTCTTTCCCGAGACATCTTCAGCTGAGAGATACTTAACTTTAAGGCATTCGGCTGGAGGTATTAACTTATCGGTTTCCAACTGATTAGACAGTCGATTTAAGTTATTAAGTCCAGTTGCTGAGTTCAGTTGGTTCGTATTTTCAGTTGGTTGATCAGTTTGTCAAACTCCAGAATTTAGTTTCCAACACACTTGTTCTTGCTATTGCTATTTGAGACTGATATCTACTTGCTAATAAGTTGTGATTAACCGTGTTATTCCTATTTATAGTCAAGGCTCAAGGCAACTGAAGAGACACAATCATCACACTGAACGATTCATCATATGAGCATAAGATTTCTTTTCTTTAATCACACATCATTTTAACCTTCGTTTAAATTTCCAGAATATAAAAATGCATTTATTAAGGGGGAATATCGATTTCAAAAGTTAACTGAGAAGGCAATAGTCAGTTGGTCTTCAACTAAACTGACTAAGTTTTAAACTGGTCATTCAGTTGCTGATCTAACTGATCTTCTCCGATAAGTTAAATAATAAATCGAATAATATTCTATATTAAATAATGTGATTGTTTGTCGAAGCATTAATTGTTATCTTTCAACGAATAGTATTTTGGAACGTGGACTCACGTAATCCATGAATACTCTACACACGTTTTTACCACACGTACACACGCTTTTAATTCAAATTTTCCTGGACTGACACTTGTCCAAAAATTTGAACAGTCATTTACATCAGTACTATACCCGCTCCATTTCAATTTTTTTCCTTACGCTTACTTCAAATTTATAGAGCAAAAACAAATTCAAGTTTTGTTTCTCGCAAAAAAATATTCAATCAAATGGCAAATCAGATCCCAGCTCATGTCATGAACGCAATGTCAATCAACTTTGACTCAGTTATGACTGTATCAGATGAAGCTGTGAGGAACATCTTCATCAAACTGGAAGCAGCTGGGCTGAAACAATTTTTGAGATTATCGTCCCAATAAAATACTAAAGAGATTCAGGATCTCTATGCCAACGGCTATGTCACTACAACCGGCAGTATCTCAGCTACTGTAAATGGTTAGCTGCTGATCATTGACGAGGATCTCTTATGCAACCTATTTCAACTGCCTACTGATGGGCTAGTTAATCTCTCTGAAGTAAATGCATCTGATGTTGAGGAGATGCAAAACCTTCTTTATGCAGATGGTTGGAAAATCAAAGTTTCCAATCCCAAGTAGGAGCTGAAGCCAGAGGTGCAACTGCTGGCAGATATCGTAGCAAAAAGGCTTTTAGCAAAGGCTGGATCCTTTGATACA
This sequence comes from Primulina tabacum, assembly GCF_025594145.1. Classification (NCBI taxonomy): domain Eukaryota; kingdom Viridiplantae; phylum Streptophyta; class Magnoliopsida; order Lamiales; family Gesneriaceae; genus Primulina; species Primulina tabacum. The sequence goes on from NC_134567.1 coordinate 5,352,399, forward strand.
CTTACTTTTGAAAAATTTCAAGCTATGACTGCTATCATGGTTGGTCGGAGACTGAACTGAAAAACATAATTTTCAACATCTTGAGGAATATGTTTCAATTGTCCAAGCAATCAAAGGGTTATGCGGTGCAGCTCAGCTATTTTATGAAAGTCAAAGGCCTGGTGACTGATGATTCTGAAAAATAATCAAAACCGAAAATCTTCAATGCTAAGAATGTTCAGCCACCAAAGCAAAAACTGGACATGTCTCCTAAGCAGTTCTTGAAGGTAAAGAAGGAGATTGGGACACATGAGGCTCCCAAGTCAGTTCAGAAAAAGAAGACTCTTTAGAAAAAGACAATCAAGCGCAAGTTGATTGTCAGTGAAACTGACTCTGAGAAGACTCTATCTCCCAAGGTCATCAAGAAGCCAAGAACTTTGAAGACAAAACTTGCTGCTGTAGTTGGGACCATCCCAACTGAAAGGCTGATGCAGTCAGGGGATCAAAAGCCTATCAAGGCTATCTCTCTGAAATCTATTCCAACTGAATCCTCAACTGAGGATCAGTTATCTCTGTCTGCTATTCTACCAAAGAAGAAGGTCAACGAATCAGGTGAAAAGAAGAAATTTGCTGGAGTTAAGGCTCCATTGATCATTATCTCAGGCTACACCTCTCTACCTCTTGCCAGACCAAAGGAGCTAGTGATCAGAGAACAAATTGATGCGACTACTTTAGGGTTGATCATTCCTCATGCCCTGACTGACTCGAAAGGCAATGGCAAAATGCAAGAAGAGCCCAGACCAACAAACGCAATCCAAAAGCACATTGATCTCATTTGGCAAGAGATCAATGAATTTTCAGAAAACAAGCTCAAGGCTTATGATGAATGGGTTAAATTCAGAACTGAAGTCTTTGCCAAGCAGCTTGAGAAGAAGTCAAAACTGAAAAAAATTGTTGATTTGGAAAATGTTGTTATGAAGGTAGTCAAGGCATCTACCATTGTTCAAGCTTTGGAGCGAAAGAACTATTTTTAAATCAAATGAGAGAAAAGAAGCTACAGAAGATAGTTGCTCAACTGCGACTGAACTATGATCCTACCAGTCAAACTACATACAATGACATAGCTGTGCATGACCAACTGGACTCGGATCTTCTCTCGTTGCAGATGGAGATAAAAAAATTGGGAAATGGATCAAGAACTGATCATTGCAGCAGCCTCCCAAGATTTTTCATCAGAAGAGCCAGCTGAACCATCAGTTCAAGAGCCTTCCAAGGACACAGTTGCTGAATCTTCTCAACAAGCAACTACCCCTTCCACATCAATTGCTCAACCATCATCATCTTCCGCACCTCCCTCTTCAACTGCTAATCCGAAGCTTTATTCTGAAGCTGAATTATTATTGTCCAATCTTGATGAGGTCATCAATTCAGTCACTTCTGATATTCAGCTGGAAACATCCAAATCAGTTGAAGATGTTGTCTTGACTGAGGAACCAGCCGATCAAGCTATTATTTCTGAAAAACCGGCCGACAAGCCTATTTTTGAACAAACTGAAGAGGCTCAGCTGCACTCAGTTACAACTGAGGAAGTGCCAGCTGAAGAGCCAGTTACTCAACCGACTGAAGAACTAGTTTTGGAATCAGCTGTGCAAGAAACTGAACAATTTTCTGTCTCAGCTGAACAACAAACTGAAGAACCTTCTACTACTTTTGTTCTTCCAATTGTCTCTTCTCCTCCACAGCCTCAACATGAACATACAACTGAAAATATTTCAGGAATGGTGACGTATGAAACCGAAGCAACTGACGGCACTATGGTTATCATTACTCAACAGGAACGGGTGCAGATTCCAGAAACTTTCGGAGCCATGTCTCCTGGTATTTCAAATACTGATGCCCTGTTTGAAGAAATTCATACTGTTCAGACCAACATTGTCAGTATGATGAATGCTATCTCTGAAATACAGTCAACTCAGCTTGCACACACATTGAAGATTAACTCTAACAATGAGTTTCCCTCGAACAGACTAAATCTAATCAATCAGAATGTGACTTCTCCTTTTTCCAGCTGGAACAAATCAAGAAAGATAGACTATCGACTGAATCTCATTTTCAAACTCAAGCATTAGTCGGCAGACGCTTTGATTTTCTAGAGAGTACAGTCACCAAAAGGATTGATATGCTGCAAAACATTGTGATGAATGTTGTATCAGATATAGCAGCGGATGTTTGAATTTTATCCAATAAAGTTGATGTGCTTGAAAAAAAAGGGGAAATAGGAGAGATAGAAGAGTTAAAAGATCAAAAAAGAGAAGAAAAAGGAAAGAAGAAGAAATGAAGATCAACTGACTTCAGTTATTGGTTGAAGACTATGGCAGGAAATCTTTATTCTTTTATTCTTTGTACGAATCTATACTTTAGAAGAATTATTTTATCTACAATGAGTTTGAAGAATATTTTTGAGTTCAGTTGATCAGTTCATACTTTATAAATTTTGTCAAACACCAAACATGAAAAAATTGTTGGAAACATAATTTCGGTTGTTTGACGAAATAAGTGTTTAATTTATTGGACTAACTGATCAAGTAGCTTAAAGTAACTGAACTACATAAATCAACTGACGGTGGCCTAAACTAAAGATTAATGCGCAGTTTATCGAAGGCAAATGAAACCAGCTGGACTGAACTTACGAAGACAGTTGACTGATCAGATTGAAAACTGATCAGGTGATATATTCATTTGTGAGCTTACCGGCGATTGCTTATCAGCTGATCATTCAACTATACATGTCATCAGTTGTCGAAAAGGACATTCAACCGACAACAGTACAAAGCAGAATGCAACTTATAGTGGAACGCAGCATTTCAGAGCTTACAGTGTACGAATATCAAATGTATATTGACGTGGCAATCAACGGGTATAAAGATTCAAATTATATTTAATGTTACCGTTGAAGAGAAGCCTATAAATAGGTGAGAAGAGCAGTTGAGGAAACAATCGACCTACTATTTCATTAAGCTTGCTGTTACCCTGCTGAAATTACTGCTTACATTTGAAAATCAAAATCTCACTCTTATCGCACATACTCATAGCAATCAAGGCTACTCTTTCGAGCTTTAAAGCACATCATTATCATTGTAAAACTCGATCTTGTAAAAGATCAGTTGTGCTAAATTCAGTTGTATACTGTGAAGCATTTTGTAAACTAAGAGTTTCAGTCTTGGCAGTGTTAAGTCCAAAATGAAGTGGGCCTGTACAAACTTTTGTATCGATCAAAGTTTTTTAGTGAATATCCTATCCTTGTGATAGAAAGGGTGAGGTAGGAGTGTTTGAAATCTCCGAATATCCGTAAAATCTTGTGTCCTTATTTCAGTTTTTATTCTATCTATCACTCAGTTTTATTCCGCACTTTATTGTTAACTTAGTGATATTGACCGACAGGATTCCAAGTATCAGTTTATCACTAAACTGAACTTAACTTTCAAAAGGATTCGAAAAGTTGAGAGTGTTTATTCAAATTCCTCTTTCTAAACACTCTTTTAACCAAATATCCGATCCTATCAAAATTTGTCTAAAAATTCTTGAAAAACACGGTTCATCAAATCCATGAAAATCGCTGAAGCATTAGTGTAAGATTCCGAAAATTTGAAAGTCCATGTGAACCCCATACATGCAAGTTATCAAATTTCTTAGGTATTTTAATTAATTATTTTCATGCATTTAATACATTATGTGACATGAATATGTGTTTTATTGTATGATTTATTAAAGTTTCAAGCATAAGGGCTTTTAGTAGTTTTCGCGCTCGAACGAGGAAAGGAGACCAGAGATAACTAAGGAAAAATATTTTTATTAAATAATTATTTTTAATTATTTAATATATGGTGTAATTAAGTGAGATTTTAAAAAATGGGCCTTGGTGGAATATTTTTTCTCGCCGGGTCATATTTTTAACTTGTATGCAAAATTTAGCAAGTCGGGGGACTTTTTGAGGGTTCGGACAATATTTTTAAAAACGTACCTAAAAGAAATATTTTTCGAGAATTTTTTGGGCTTAATGGGAGTATTTTATTGCATAATGAACCTAAAATCCTTTTAACCTCTTTAATTTTAATTAAGGGCCCATGAACACTTAATATTATAACTTAAACTCCTTAATTAAAACCCTAAACTACATGGTGGCCATCCCTCTCCCGTTCAGCAGCAACATTCTGAATTTCCAACAGCCCCATCTTTGAAAATCCTCTAAAATTTTTCAAAAAAATCATTCCCTGCCTCTCTGAGATATCTAAGGTTCGAGCGTATATTCGCAAAGGCGAGCCATAAATCATTTTTTTTCTCATCATTCACTCTATTTTATGCTGATGTGTGTGTGTTTGCATGAGGAATGCATAGATATATTACGTTTCATCATTTTTGCAATGTCTGTCATGAAATACGCCTACCGTTTTGCATAGAACTCGCGTTTTTTTATGTTTTGATGCAAGGGGTTGCTCAATATAACTCTTTAAGGCTGAGATAGAAGGTGTCAAGGTGCTAAAGTCGAGGGTGGATCGAGATAAGGTGAAGGCCGATGGGTTTTGTCTTGGGTAAGACTCGTTATGGCTAAATCGAGGGAAAGGGATGGGAGCAGGCCATGGTTCAGAACCTGGTGGGTTCGTGTCGAGGCTGGGCAGGGTTCATGGGCTGCTGGACGTGAGGTTAGGGCCGATGCAAATTGGAATGTTAGTGTGAATTTCGGACAAGCCGAGCAACCCACGTGCATGGGGCTGTAGGCGTGGATTTGGTTAGTCCAGTACTGAGTCCATGGCTTGATCTTGGTATTTGGATAGTTGGTTAAGGGCTGGACACATTGGTTTTTTGTCTAGGATCGAATTCAGGGCCATGGGTGCAACTAGGGTTCGGGCTTATGAGTGAAGAAAATTCCAGCGGGTATCAGCGAGCTTTAAGGGGTTCAAAACAGCTGGAATCGTGTTGTTTAGGTGCTGGTAGGGTGTGAATAACTTGTGGTTAAAATTTGGGAAAGTTTGGTCAAGTTTCGGGTTGATTCGGGTTAAAAACAGGGGTCCTGAAACATGCTTGATTGTACATCTAAGAAACAATTATAAATATTTTTGAGGTGTTTTAAGTAGTTTGGTTGGATTCGGGTCGAAATTTTGAGGTCCAGGGGTAAAATAGTCAATTCTAGGTTTTCAAAGGCAAAATGGTCATTTTGCACCTGGGTCAAGTTAGCAGTCTTGGCAGCGTCCTGATCACAAATTGACATGTTTTAAATGTTTATCTTATCACGAACATGACTTTTTTATGGAAATATGATAAATACGTTGCATGCTTGATTTTAATGAAATTTACATATATGCATTATTTTTATAAGTGATGAATACGATGACATGTTTTTTTTTGGAGGAAAGGAGTTGATTGTGACTACTATGATGATATGATAATACGATGACATGTAAGGACAAGGCTCAGTGGATGGGTAATACTGTCGCTGACGTCCCCGCCGTCGGGTACGTCGGTTATACGTAGATAAATCCATCGACTAATATGATGATACAAAAGTCACAACTAATGAACGAAATTCAAATAAAGAAAGTGAATACTTATATGTTGATATGTTGAGACATGTTTTGGACACGTTATACTTTGACACGGTATGTTTAAGTTTCGTGCTTTTAAGATCATGAAATGTATGTTGATTACAGTATTTTTTATTGTTGCATGTTATGTATATGTACTTGTTATAATGATTCAGGTGTGTTGAGTCTTTATACTCATTAGGTGTGAATGATGCAGGTGAATATATTGATGAGGAGATTTGAGGCATTGAAGACTGAGTAGGCTGAGCTGGGGGTGCACATGTTAACCCGAGGACCTTGCATTCTTCCACACTATATGTTTATGGGTCATGGATGAACATTGTTTGTTTTATACATTTTCACCTTTTACTACATTGATGATTTATCAGGATTTTGAATGTTACGCTTGAATTCTTTTAAACAACAGTTTAGGGTTTTGAGGATGTTAAATTGTTTTTAACTGCAGTATTTTTACCCGATAGTCGTTTACCCTTCTATAATGCATGATTGACAGTTGTTATTGCATGCATGTACTTAAATATATTTTCGAAAATGGTTACAAAAAAAATTTCTAGTGGTATTTTAGTAGCACGAGAAGTTTCAATTAGTCAATTCAAAAAGCATGACTAAGAACTCATAATGCCCATAATGTCCAAAATGCAGTTTTAGGAACATCTTCCTCTCGAACTCTAAGCTGATGATATCCAGAACGAAGATCGATCTTGGAATACACGGATGTACCCTGCAACTGAACAAACAAGTCATCGATACGCGATAGAGGATACTTATTCTTCACAGTAGCTTTATTCAATTGTCGGTAATCAATACACATCCTCATCGTCTCGTCTTTCTTCTTTACAAACAGTACTGGAGCCCTCCAAGGTGATATACTTGGTCTAATATAACATTTCTCAAGTAAATCTCGTAATTGTTCTTTGAGTTCTTTCAACCCCGCTAGAGACAAACGATACGGTGCTCTATAAATAGGATTCGTCCCTGAAATTAACTCAATATTGAAATCTATTTCCCTTTGAGGCGGAAAGCCAGGAATTTCATCAGGAAATACATCAGGAAAATCCTTTAACATAGGAATATCTAAAACTTTCCACATTTCTTCCTGTGTCACATCAACTGCATAAATCATGAATCCTTCATTCTCTGCCGATAGCAGTCTAAACATTTCCATCACTTACACTAATGGAATGCGTGACTGAGAATCATTACCATAGAAGTTCCACTAATTTCCATAATAAGGTCTAAATTTGACAACTCTACGGAAACAATCAACGGTGGCTCGATAATTCGTCAAAGTATCCATTCCCAAATCAGACATAGATAATTTGATTAGATTAGTTATCATAAGGTTATCGTCAAATCTAATATCACAGTTCAGAACTAACTCACGAGACATCAAATACACACCAGCAGGGGTAGATATAGACATTGTATCCAACAACAAGGTAGTAGATATCTCATCCTCATCGATAAATGCAGCAGACAAGAATGAATTAGATGCTCCAGTGTCTATCAATATACGTTCGGGATGATAAAAAAATAAAGCATATACTTGCAATGAGCCCTCCGGGAATCTCATGAGCCTGGTCCTGTGTCAAAGCATGCACCCTAGCCTGCTGAGGTCCTGGAAAGTACTGCTGAGAAGATCCTCTCGACTGTTGGTACCTACGCCATGGAGTAAATGGTCTAGGAACTGGGGCTTGCGGAGACTGGCTAAACTGTAAGGACTGATATTGTTGTCTTCCCGCAATAGGAAAAACACTCGCATAATGTCCCGATAATCAACCTACATGGCAGTCTCCCTGAACTCCAGTACACTGGGCAGTATGATGCCTACTGACCGACGATTTCGGTTGATAATAAATCTAGCAAGCGGACTAGGTCAAGTTATAGTAAATGGATGATGAGTCCAAGTATCGATCCCACAGAGACTAATATTTAAATACTAGAATTTTTATCACTTAACTTAAGCTAGACAAAATAAATAAAAAGATGATACGTGGATTATTAATCTAAACTTTAAATAAAATAATTGCAATTAAAAACGAGAGATTCAAATATCAAGGAGGGATTCAAATTCAAATAAATAACTAAGACACACAACGGTACTAAACTCTACTATGTTGACATGTGTTTAAATTCAATTAATTATTTAATTCTTGACAATCACGGTGAAATCCCCAAATTTATTTATTAAACGATTCTTCGAGTTAATAAACCTATTTCAATCTAACAGTCCAATTATTTCTAATTGAATTTAATTAGATCTAAATGCATTAAATCTTCGAGGAATTTCAGTTTTCACCTAAAACTGCACACTGAAATCGAATACTATTTCTAGTCAATTTAACCATGTGTTGATGACGTCTTTGTTGCTATATTTAATCAATCATCTTCCGATTATTCGTGATTAATCAAAAAACATGTAAATAGTTGATCAGACTATTAACAAGATATATTAAACTAACATCAATCAAAAATTAAAATCTAGAAAAATAATATAATGAAAATAAAACAAATATCAAATAAAGTATTGTTTGGCCCTATTGTGCTTTTAGCTTAAATAAAATTACTCCATAAATTCCAAACAAAAGAGCAAACTCAGATTTAATTTCATAGAAGAAAACAAAAGAAAGAAGTAAATAAGAGGAATTCTCTGTGATTTAGCGGTGTGTGAGGAATTCCCCCAGCTTTTGGCTTCTGTCTTCCTCCCTTCTGCACTTCCTCACCGTTTCTGTTTCACTGTAGCCTTCTGTTCTACGGTTCCTTCCTCTTTTCCTCTTCTCTGTTGTCCACTTCCTCCTTATTTCCTGTACTTCCGTCTTCTCTTCTTTCCCTTCTACTTTTCTGCTCTCCTCTCTTCCTTTCTCCTCCTCTCACTTCTTCTGCGCTGGTTTTTCTCTTTTGTGCGCCTTCCTTTCACGTTACGCTTTTGCCCCTTTTTATTCTTCTCAATGGGCCTCCTCTTTCAAATATTTTAAGCCCATGTCAAGTATAAAAAATGTAGATAAGATATTTATCAAGATTTATATAGATTTTTCTAAATTTTCAATATCATCAAGGAATAAAAATATTTTATTTTCCTTCTTTTGATATTTTGTTTCCTTTGAAATCTAGTAAATTTATTTTATCTCTTAATTTAAACACTTTTTCACTTTTATTCAAATCTAAAATTTTTAATTCAAATAATCACATAATTAGGGGTAAAAATATTAAATAAGGGCAAATATTATTAAATCAAATCCCTAAAATCTTTATTTCGGTTTCATGATTTGTCAAACTACACTCTTATTCAAATTTTTTATTTTGGTTTGGATGAGGCAACAAGAAGTTAGGTAAATTATGGAGTTTTAGCAACTGGTATTCACTTATTTAATAGAGAATACAACAGTGCGATGCACTTGTTAATGATTGTAGATTTGAATAGAAGAGAAAAAAATGCATAATTTGGGAGATAATATGATTTTGCAAAACTTCAAAGGCAACAAAATACCAAGAAGAAGGAAATAAAATATTCTTATATTTTATTTCTTGATAATGTTGAAATTTTGTAAGAAAATCTGTGCAGATATTGAGAGAGGAAGCCTCAAAATTGAAAAATAAAATATTATCTACAATTTTAAACATCAGAAGAGCTTCAAAGATTTAAAGGATGAGGCCCATGAAGAATTATAAAAGGAGAATAGGCAGAGACGTGAAAGGGAGGCGCACTAAAGAGAAAAAATCAGCGTGGAAGATAGAGGCAGAGAAGCAAGAAGGAAGAGAGAGGCAGAAGCGTACAGAGACGTGAACAGTGAGAGAAAAGAAGAGAGAGGTAGAGGAGAGAGGAGAGAAGCGTACAGAGGGAAGAGACAAAAGAAAAAACCAGCGTAGAAGGAAGATTGGAGGACAGAAGCTGAAGGAATTCCTCAAACATGCCTAAATCACAGAGAATTCCTCTTATTTCCTTCTTTCTTTGGTTTTCTTCTATGAACTTAAATATGACTTTTCACTTCTATTTTGAATTCATGGAATAATTTTCTTTAGGCTAAGACCACAATAGGGCCAAACAATACTTTATTTGATATTTGTTTTTTTTAATTATATTATTTTTCTAGATTTTAATTATTGATTGATGTTAGTTTAATATTTCTTGTTAATAGCCTGATCAACTATTTACATGTATTTTGATTAATCACGAATCGGAAGATGATTGATTAAATATAGCAACAAAGACGTCATCAACACATGGTTAAACTTACTAGAAATAGTATTCGATTTCAGTGTGCGGTTTTAGGTGAAAACTGAAATTCCACGAAGATTTAATGCATTTAGATCTAATTAAATTCAATTAGAAATAATTTGACTGTTAGATTTAAATATGTTTATTAACTCGAGGAATCGTTTAATAAATAAATTTGGGGATTTCACCGTGATTGTCAAGAATTAAATAATTAATTGAATTTTACCACGTGTCAACATAGTAGAGTTTGGTACCGTTGTGTGTCTTAGTTATTTATTTGAATTTGAATCTCTCATTGATATTTGAATCCCTCGTTTTTAATTGCAATTATTTTATTTAATAATTTAGATTAATAATCCACGTATCATCTTTTTATTTATTTTGTCTAGCTTAAGTTAAGTGATAAAAATTCTAGTAATTAAATATTAGTCTCTGTGGGATCGATACTTGGACTCATCATCCATTTACTATAACTTGACCTAGTCCGCTTACTAGATTTATTCCCAACCAAAATCGTCGGTCAAGTTTTTGGCGTCGTTGCCGGTGACTAATTTATTTAATATTAGAATAAATTACTTATTTGAGACTAGACATTTTTTCGAATTCTTTTTCTATTTTATTTGTTTTATTTTTTTTTTATTGGGAGGTACTTCAAGATGGATCATCGAGGAGTGTTCACGAATTTGCACAACAGTACTCGGAACCATTCTATGCTGCTTGGGGGAGATTCAATGATCTGGAAAACAACTTTCGATTTCATGATTTGTCAAACTACAATCTTATTCAAATTTTTTATTTTGGTTTGGATGAGGCAACTAGAAGTTGTGTAAATTATGGAGCTTTGGCAACTGGTTTCACTTATTTAATAGAGAATACAACAGTGCGATGCACTTGTTAAATGATATGGCAGATTTTGACTACCACTGGCATTGTGATCCTTCACTGCAGGGTTGGAGTCACCAATATCTTCCACAATTTTGCCCCAATTTTGTAAACCAACCATTTGAGCAACAAGAAGAGCGTAGTGCACATTTAGATGAAATCATGGCCTTGTGGGAGAAGATGGTCAACTCTTTGTGTTTCATCGATGAACAGATTGAGCTTCTAATGCAACCAGTTTCTGAAATCCGCCAAGAGAATGAAGCGATTTTTGATGATCAATTAATGACCAATCAGGCATGGGAGAATGATGACAATTCAAACAACCAAAGTTTTGAGAGTGATTCAAATCATGTAGAAACTTCACCTGAATCTGATCTTCCGCAAGTGTTTGAGTTGGAGGAAGAAGAATTCTTTGAGGAATTCCTATGCAAAGATGATGCAGAAGTGAAGTTGGAGGAATTCCTATGCGAAGATGAGGCAGAAATGAAGTTGGAGGAAGAAGAATTCTTCGAGGAATCCCTATGCGAAGATGAGGGAGAAGAGAAGTTGGAGGATGTAGAAGAACACAAGTCAAAGGATTTGAAATCATATATGGTCTTAACATATATTCCACCAGCATATTATTTATTTCCATTAACGCAAACTCAAGAATATTACATCCTCTACGAGCTTTATCATAGATTAGATTGTTCTTCCCCTAATAATCAGTCTTTGCCGAGTGTTGTTGGAGCGACGAGCGTGCAATGTCAATATCATGCCAAGCTTGACACTGAGGACAGTGTAAATCTAAAGTGTGAGCCGTGACCTAACGTTATAAGCTTAAAAAGACCTATTGACCGGGTCATATTCCTCCAACATTTAGTGGAGAAAGGTATGAAAGACAAGCTTATGGAGAGTTTCTTAAAAAAAAATTTAGAAAATATGAGCACTCCTTGTCTAAAAGACCTTTGAGGAATATGTGTTTTGACTTCCACACTACACACGTCTCATTATCTTGATCTTTTCTAGTGAATTCTTGAGTTTTGAGGTTGCAATGAAAGTGAATTTTACGATTTTCGAAGTGTGATCTTTTGATTGAGTGTGACGGAATTGGATATGTTGAAAAGTGTTGATTGCGTCATTTTGTGTGGTGAATCATTGAATATTCTTTCATAATATTTTTATTCTTTTATTTGTTCGAGGACGAACAAAGGCTAAGTGTGGGAGGATTGATAAGGCCAAATCTTGAAAAGATTTTAGGGATTTGATTTAATAATATTTGCCTTTATCTAATATTTTTATCCCTAATTATGTGATTATTTGAATTAATAATTTTACATTTGAATAAAAGTGAAAAAGTGTTTAAATTAGGAGATAAAATAAATTTACTAGATTTCAAAGGATACAAAATATCAAAAGAAGGGAAATAAAATATTTTTATTCCTTGATGATATTGAAATCTTGAAAAATCTATGTAAATCTTGATAAATATCTTATCTATACTTTCTTTACTTGACATGGGCTTAGAAGAAAGGAAACAAGGAGGCCCATTGAGAAGAATAAAAATGGGCGGAGGCGTAACGTGAAATGAGGCGCACTAAAGAGAAAAAATCAGCGCGGAAGATAGAGGCAGAGAAGCAAGGAGGAGGAGAGAGGCAGAAGTGTACAGAGACGTGAACAGTGAGAGAAAAGAAGAGAGATGTAGAGGAGAGAAGAGAGAAGCGTACAGAGGGAAGAGACAAAATAAAAAACCAGCGCAGAAGGAAGATTGGAGGACAGAAGCTGAAGGAATTCCTCACACACGCCTAAATCACAGAGAATCCCTCTTATTTCTTTCTTTCCTTTGTTTTCTTCTATGAACTTAAATATGACTTTTCACTTCTATTTTGAATTCATGGAATAATTTTCTTTAGGCTAAGACCACAATAGGGCCAAACAATACGTTATTTGATATTTGTTTTTTTTAATTATATTATTTTTCTAGATTTTAATTATTGATTGATGTTAGTTTAATATTTCTTGTTAATAGCCTGATCAACTATTTACATGTATGTTGATTAATCACGAATCGGAAGATGATTGATTAAATATAGCAACAAAGACGTCATCAACACATGGTTAAACTGACTAGAAATAGTATTCGATTTCAGTGTGCGGTTTTAGGTGAAAACTGAAATTCCACGAAGATTTAATGCATTTAGATCTAATTAAATTCAATTAGAAATAATTGGACTGTTAGATTTAAATAGATTTATTAACTCGAGAAATCGTTTAATAAATAAATTTGGGGATTTCACCGTGATTGTCAAGAATTAAATAATTAATTGAATTTTACCACGTGTCAACATAGTAGAGTTTGGTACCGTTGTGTGTCTTAGTTATTTATTTGAATTTGAATCTCTCCTTGATATTTGAATCTCTCGTTTTTAATTGCAATTATTTTATTTAATAATTTAGATTAATAATCCACGTATCATCTTTTTATATATTTTGTCTAGCTTAAGTTACGTGATATAAATTGTAGTAATTAAATATTAGTCTCTGTGGGATCGATACTTGGACTCATCATCTATTTACTATAACTTGACCTAGTCCGCTTGCTAGATTTATTCCCGACCGACGATATCCCCCCACACTTAGTTTTTGTTCGTCCTCAAAAAAATAAAAAAATAAAAATATAACCGAGGAATATTCAATGATTCACCACAGACATGACACAATCAACACTTTTCAACCCTTCCAAATTTCGTCACACTCAATCAAAAGATCACACATCAAAAATCATAAAATTCACTTTCGTTGCAACTTCAAAACTCAGGCATTTACTAGAAAAGATCAAGATAATGAGACGTGTGTAGTGTGGAAGTCAAAACTCATATTCCTCAAAGGTGTTTTAGTTCAAGGAGTGCTCATAGATTCTGATTTTTTTTATAAAGAAACTCTCCATAAGCTTGTCTTTCATACCTTTCTCCACTAAATGTTGGAGGAATATGACCCGGTCAATAGGTTTTTTTAAGCTTATAACGTTAGGCCACGGCTCACGGCTACAATAAAGGTAGGGATATTCAAAATGAGAGAAAATAAACAATTATTCCTTTAGCGCATTCCTTCATCTCTTTTCTTCCTCCTTGTTGAGTTTCATCATCCTCCTTCTAATTTTTTCATATTCCTTGGACTTTCGTTTATATTCCCTCTTTTTTTTCTTCCTCCAGCTTTTTTTTCAATTTTCAACAACATTCCCTTTTAGTTTTCTCAATCACCACATCATACAACGTTCATTCCTCCTTCTTTTCTTTTATAATTATATATATCTTTTCATCAACTCCTTTCTCATTCTTCATGATTTCTTTTTTTAAACTCCTCCAATTTTCCTTATCAATCAGCACATGAGAGTTATTGAAAAATTTTAAAGCGCTAAAGAGTTTATTTCTCTCAAAATTAAGGTACAGGAATAGTGTATATGCTAAATTGGGTAGTTGATGTGGGATTTTGAAAGAATATGAATGGGGGCTAATTGTATGTCTTTGACACACTCCATTCGATTTTTATAGGCTCAAAATGGAATACTAGGGATATGAATGATGCATAGGATAGGCTCGAAAGGCTCAAACGGTCCAAAGATTGCCTAAATCAACCCTAAGTCATTCTCCTCGGTATTTTCGCCTCGAAAGATAATCAGACAAGTTCTAGATTGTTTCTTTTCTTTCTTTTTTTTTTCTATTTTTTATGAGCTCACCTCTTGCCAATTCACAATTAATTCATATAAGTATGACTTAAAGTGCATAGATGATGTCTCAAAAAATGATACAAAACTAGTTTGTGCTCAAATCCTTCGGCTACAACTACATCTCATCTCAATCAATTCTAGGTGTGATGTAATTTCTCGAGTGTTCAAAAATCTAGAAAGTCAATTAGTGTATCATGTAATCACAAATGCGGTTTCTCAAAGAATAACCAGAAAAATTTTCATGCTCGAGGATTAAACAGTAAAGCACATGCTAAGTGTTGTGACGTGAAACCAAACACGAATTCCCCCCACAATTTATATTTACACTGTCCTCAGTGTCATGCCATTTAAAAAGAATATAAAACTTGGATATAGAATAGTAAGAGAACACTTCCCTGACAGTGTTGCTTTAACCTCCATGGAATGCTACATGGAGATGGTAGAATTCCTCTGTGCATGTAGTCTCTTGTTTCAACAGTTAAATATTTTCCAGAATCCAAATCATCTTACTTCTTTCCAATATTCCCTACACACACCAAAATCACAGAGGATTAAACTAACAAAATGAAAAAAATAAAAATAAAAAAATAAATGAAACAAAATAAAATAAATCACTGGGTTGCCTCCTAGAAAGCGCTAAATTCATTGTCTATAGCTTGACTACGGAGAAGCATCCATTAATTAGCGGCTTCCGCCCATTGTAAGTATCATACGATATTACATATGGGTCTTGATTATGTGTGCCCTCAAGCTTGGCATGATATTGACATTGTAAGCTCGTCGCTCCAACAACACTCGGCAAAAATTGATTATTAGGGGAAGAACAATCCAATCCATGATAAAGCTCGTAGAGGATGTAATATTCTTGATGTGAGAACGCGGAATTTTTCGATCCGAAGCAAATCATGTAAGAAGATTCGAACTTGAAATTTAACTCAAACTAAGCTTAACAACTTTCATTCTAACTAGATAACTTGAATTTTAACTTAGATTTCATCAAATTTACTCGAGGAAGTAACTTCAAAGCTCGGGGATTAGCTCAACAGGAGGCCGAGCTGCAAATAACCGCATCAATCGAAGTATTGTCACGGGAGGAGTAAAACCCCAGCTCAAGGACTCGATCCTTCAGCTCGAAGAAGCTCAACCAAGCTTGTCCTAACAAGACCGAAAAGGGAGCTATAAGTTGAGCCAAGAGTTTGGACAAGTTAAATGTGCAGGAAATAACCTTTGCGTTAACCCATGAAGGAGCTGCGGGAGGAGCTAAGGGCTAGGCCATCTTTATTATGCAAAGAATGACCCTTGATGCTTGGCATGCTTTTGACCACCATTATGAGCACAATAAATCCTTTCTTGGGGAACAAGAGTTCGGCCATGGGGGAGGAGAAAGGACCAAAAATTTCCTATAAATAAGACTTCAAGGTTGAAGGAAATGAGCTCCAAAAATAAGCATAAAAATTCGGTCTTCACCATATTCAAACCTCTCCAAGTTTCGGCCAAGCAAAGCAAAGAAGAAGAAGAAAATTTCGTGCAGACCAGAGTTGCAATCTTGAGTCGAAGTGCTGCCCGATTTTCGACAAGAAACTTCCTACAAAAAAATCGATAAGTGGGCTTTTGATATATATTCGTTTGTATTTTTAAACTTGAATATGTATATCATGACATGCATGTATGTGTGTCTTCATTTTCGATAATTGCTATCTATTTTGTTTAAAATTTCGATCGATTATGTGTTCTCTTCTACGCTTCGAATTCCTTTGATTCCGCTTTGTCTATCTGAAAATCTGAACTCTGAGAAATCTGATAAGTTCTGTCTGTTGTCTCTGAATTTTGTGTACACTGTTACGATTCGAATGTAAAATGGGACGAGAATTGTGATTCTGGCCTCCAATGGTGGGTATAAAACCATTTTCGTTTGGCCCCCAATGGTGGGTATAAAACAATTTCTGTCTGGCCCCCACCGGTGGGTATAAAACCGAGTTCTGGACTCACCCCTTAGAAGAGTAACATATTAGGGACAATTTGACCATGGAAATGAGATGAGTAACAGTGTTCTGTTTGTTATGATCTGATTTGTTTCTGAACCGTTCTGAAAGATCTGATTCGTTCTGAATTATCTGTATCATATTTGTTCATTTCGATATGATAAGTTAAAGAGAGTAAGATTTGAAAGATTGTTAAAGAACTGTTTTAAAGAATTAAGTTCTATATGTATCTTTGGAATCGATCGACCCTCACTTGCTGATTGTTTCCCAAAACACTCACCCCTTACAAATTTAAGATAAAAATGAAGAACAACTGAATGAGGAGGAGCAGGATGCGTTCTGGGGATGGTGATCGAAAGACAAGTTCAAGAATTTAGACTTTATTTTTCTTTTATTCAGTTTCCGCATTTGCAACTCTGATGTATTCTTATTTCTATTGTCAATGTAAAGACAATGTTTAATTTATGAAAAAGACTGGTTTTTGGCATTTCGATACGAGGCTTAATTGTTTTCAAGAAATCGTAAAACAATGCCGGATGTCACCGACGCTTCGGACACGGGGCGTGACACTTGAGTTTGCGTTGATAGAAATAAAGAATCTGCTGGTGGAATATATGTTAAGACCATATATGAGTTCAAATCCTTCGACTTGTGTTCTTCTTCATCCTCCAACTTCTCTTCTACCTCATCTTCGCATAGGAATTTTTCCAACTTGACTTCTGCCTCATCTTTGCGTATGGATTCCTCGAAGAATTCTTCTTCCTTAAGCTCAAGTACTTGTGGAAGATCAGAATCAGATGAAGTTTCTACATGATTTGAATCACTCGCCAAACCTTTATTGTTTGAGTTGTCATCATTCACCCATACCTGATTGGTCATTAATTGATCGACAAAAATCGCTTCGTCCTCTTGGTGGATTTTGGACACTGGTTGCATTAGAAGCTCAATCTATTCATCGATGAAACACAAAGATTTGACCATCTTCTCCCACTGGGCCATGATTTCATCTAAATGTGCACTACACTCTTCTTGTTGCTCAAATGGTTGGTTTACAAAATTGGGGCAAAATTGTGGAGGATATTGGTGACTCCAACCCTGCAGTGAAGGATCACAATGCCAGTGGTAGTCGAAATCTGCCATATCATTTAACAAGTGCATCGCACTGTTGTATTCTCTATTAAATAAGTGACTACCCAACTTCTTGTTGCCTCATCCAAACCAAAATAGAAAATTTGAATAAGAGTGTAGTTTGACAAATCATGAAACCGAAAGTTGTTTGCCAAATCATTGAATCTCCCCCAAGCAGCATAGAATGGTTCCGAGTATTTTTGGGCAAAATTCGTGAACACTTCCCGATGATCCATCTTGAAGTACCTCGCAATAAAACAAATAAATTAGAAAAAAAAAACAGATGATTTTTTTATCTTTTTTTTTGGGAAAAAATGTCTAGTCTCAATAAAGTAATTTATTCCAATATTAAATAAATTAGTCCCCGACAACGGCGTCAAAAACTTGACCGACGATTTCGGTTGTGAATAAATCTAGCAAGCGGACTAGGTCAAGTTATAGTAAAATTGATGATAAGTCCAAGTATCGATCCCACAGAGACTAATATTTAATCAATAGAATTTTTATCACTTAACTTAAGCTAGACAAAATAAATAAAAAGATGATACGTGGATTATTCATCTAAACTTTAAATAAAATAATTGCAATTAAAAACGAGGGATTCAAATATCAAGGAGGGATTCAAATTCAAATAAATAAATAAGACACACAACGGTACCAAACTCTACTATGTTGACATGTGTTTAAATTCAATTAATTATTTAATTCTTGACAATCACGGTGAAATCCCAAAATTTATTTATTAAACCATTCCTCGAGTTAATAAACCTATTTAAATCTAACAGTCCAATTATTTTTATTGAATTTAATTAGATCTAAATGCATTAAATCTTCGTAGAATTTCAGTTTTCACCTAAAACCGCACACTGAAACCGAATACTATTTCTAGTCAGTTTAACCATGTGTTGATGACGTCTTTGTTGATATATTTAATCAATCATCTTCCGATTCGTGATTAATCAACATACATGTAAATAGTTGATCAGGCTATTAACAAGAAATATTAAACTAACATCAATCAATAATTAAAATATAGAAAAATAATATAATGAAAATAAAACAAATATCAAATAAAGTATTGTTTGGCCCTATTGTGCTCTTAGCCTAAAAAAAATTATTCCATGAATTCAAAATAGAAGTGAAAAGTCAAATTTAAGTTCATAGAAGAAAACAAAAGAAAGAAGTAAATAAGAGGAATTCTCTGTGATTTAGCGGTGTGTGAGGAATTCCTCCAGCTTTTGGCTTCTGTCTTCCTCCCTTCTGTACTTCCTCACTGTTTCTGCTTCACTGTAGCCTTCTGTTCTACGGTTCCTTTCTCTTTTCCTCTTCTCTGCTGTTCACTTCCTCCTTATTTCCTGCACTTCCGTCTTCTCTTCTTTCCCTTCTGCTTTTCTGCTCTCCTCTCTTCCTTTCTCCTCCTCTCACTTCTTCTGCGCTGGTTTTTTTCTTTTGTGCGCCTTCCTTTCACGTTACGCTTCTGCCCATTTTTATTCTTCTCAATGGGCCTCAAATATTTTAAGCCCATGTCAAGTATAAAAAATGTAGATAAGATATTTATCAAGATTTATATAGATTTTTCTAAATTTTCAATATCATCAAGAAATAAGAATATTTTATTTCCTTTCTTTTGATATTTCGTTTTCTTTGAAATCTTATAAAATCATCTTATCTCTCAATTTTGGCATTTTTCCTCTTCTATTCAAATCTACAATCATTATAAAATTAATTAAGATAAGCACAAAATTAGGGATAATAGGTCTAGATAAGCACAAATATTATAAAATAAAATCCCTAAAATCTCTATAATATTTGGGCTTATCACCTACCTCCGCATCTCCCACAAGAATCTCGAACATAACAACTAGATCTTCCTCCACGAGAACTTCGTGAGCTAGATGGACTTCTGTAAGACTTTTTTTTCAATTGCTTTCCCTTAGCCTTGAATTTCTACTGCTTAGGTGGCTGGTATGACTATGGAGGGTGATAGGGAGGTATGCCCACTGGCATCTGAATGTTACTCCTGGACCCTTGGGAGGTAAAAGATAGAACTTTTTATGATCCTCCCCAAAGCAAACTAGCCTTAATATTCTTTGCTTTGTCTACTGCTTCAGCATAAGTAGTTGGTGCTCCAGTTATAACCTACGCATGTATAGTTCGGTTCAGTCCTTGCATTAAATGCGACAGCTTGGATCAATCACTAGTAGAAACATGAGGTACGTAAGCTAGAAGAGTAGAAAATTGAGAGACATACTCTCCAACTGACATATTTCCCCGAACCAACTAATTGAACTCGGCATTATTAGTAGAATAATAAGATGGAGGTGAGTATTTTGAATAAAATGAGTACGGAATACCTCCTAAGAAATTATCTTACCAGATTCTCGAATTGCTTCCTCTGTGGCTTTCCACCATAATTGTGCTCGATCCTTGAGTTGGTAAACAGCTAACCTGAATCTCAACTCTGGAGTGTACTCCACCAAATTAAATAAATAGTTCATGCTCTTCAGCCACGTTGTTTCCTTTTCACCACCTTCATCTCCAAAGAATTTGTAGGACGCATATCTTGGAATTTTGCAATCACTAACTCTATTTCTCTTATTATTTGGGTCAACTAATGAACTTCACAATCCACTTCCACATTTCTTGCCGCATGCCTTTCTGGATGAATCGGTGGCTTCTGCTCCACCTCTACCTCTATATTCACATTTTGATTTGCCCTTCCTCTAGGACGGTGTAATGCCCGAGATTTTGTTATTGTAATCTGAAATGATTTATTGATAATTGATGTGAGTATAGACTGAAAGGAACAGACCGGGAAAGAGTGAATTATGTGCGAGGACTGAACCCCTCTCACATATGCGCGACCGAGTAGGGAGCATATGCGCGAGGTAGGCAGAGAACCTCGCACATATGCGCAACTTGGGCGGCGCATATCCGCGAGTATGGCAGAGAACCTCGCGCATATGCGTCGAAAGGGGACGCGCATATGCGCAAGCAGAGGAAAGATTGAAGGTCGAGACCAGTAGGTCTCGCGCATATGCGCCGAGGGAGGTCGCGCATATGCGCGAGACGTGCAGCACAAGGATGAAGCCACCTATCCTTGGCATGCAACTTGATATATATAATGTTTCATTTCCTTCAGTTGGAGCAAGAGGAAAGAAGAGACACCTCAGGGAGAAGCTTCGATTCCTTTTGATATTAGAAATTGATTTGCAAACGATCCGTCTGTTAGAATTTCAATCCGACTTCAATACTGTGTTCCTATCGACAAAGACTTCAACTGGATATAATTTTTATTATGTTTTGATATGATTTGAAAATCTGATATGGAAGGAATCGTGATATGACTGATATTATCTGTTCCTGAGATTGTTGGCATTGTAAAATTGAAGAACAGATATCATATGAAATTGTTATGATTTTCATAATCGATTTGATTGAGATTATACAAATTTGGTATCAGATTGTATTTGTTGATTGATTATGAGTTGAGATTGGTATCGGTTGATTTGTATTGCTGGGTATATTGAGATTGTACAGTTATGCCGTTGAAACAGAATTAGATTGAGTTTTGATTATATCCAGTATTGATTGAGTTGTATATTGATATTGTACTCCTCAATATTGTCATTGTCAGATTGAGTATTGACAGATTTGAATTCGAGACTTCGACTTCGTCAGATCGACAGAGAAAGGTATAAATCAATGTTGAACCGGGGAGGATACGACCCGAGTTTGATTTTACTTGAGTTTCCCAACACCACATAATTTACTTTATTGCATTGATGTTTGCAATTCATGAGATTGATATGCTTAGTCTATTGAATTATAGCAAAGCATGTATTGAGTCATGAGCGGATGTGCCTAGTCATTGGCGGAGGTGCCAAGACACTGGATGTTGGTTTATATTGATGTTGCGTAGGAGCAGATCGGCTTCTATTGCGGAGATTCGATATAATGTGCGAATGTCCAGGAATCGGGATCCCTAGATTAGAGATGAGTCGAGTCTGAGATGATGAGTCCAGAGTTTATTTACAGTTTTATATCGATTCATGTCTTTCAGATTTTGATACATGTGATTGATATATGTTTCATACTTTTACATCTATTTATATGATTGCATGTTACGTTGTTTATACTGGGAATATATTTCTCACCGGAGTTATCCGGGTGTTGTTGTGTTTGTATGTGTGCATGACAACAGGTGGGACATGATCAGGGTCAAGAAGAGGATGAGAGATTTAAGATTAGCGTGGAGATCCGGACTTAGAAGTAGATTTGTTTCATCACCTGATATGTAGTGAATGAACACTAGTTTGTTGTGATTTAATTTCGTACAAGACTTGTACTTTAGATCTGGATGTTGATCTTGTAAATGAAATAAGAATTATTTCATATGTTGCGCACTCGTGTATTTTAAAAAAAAAAAATTAGACCCACATTAATGAATTGATCCTAATGATGATTAAGAAAACGAATTAGGTTCGGGTCCCCATAGCAGGTGGTATCAGAGCAGTAGGTTCCTTAGACTGAGATAGAAGCTAGTGAGCGGGATAGATTGAGATTTTCTCTCCTGCTTTTATATGCTAGCATGTTTTACTGCTTTGAAATGCATGTTTACCTGAATATCTGATTTGATTGGAAACATGTATGACTTGAGAATGAATCAGAACCGATTCTAGATCAGCAGTAAGATGATCAGAGGAGGACTGAAACAGATTTGTTGTATTTGGTTGCTAATCCTTTTGATAATCAGATATGTCTCCTCGAAGAATCCCAGAATAGGGTAGTACTTCCGCTAATCCAATGGATGTGACAGCAACTCCTATGGAAACCCTACTGAAGAGATTTCAGTCATTTAAACTGCCGACTTTGAAGGGTACAGAGAATTCTGTTGAGTGTGAGAGTTGGCTAGATGACATAGAGATGCTGTTTGATTCACTGGATTACACAGATGAGAGCAGAGTTAGATTGATTGGGCACCAGTTGCATGATGTTGCAAAGAATTGGTGGCTCACGACGAAGAGAGCTTTGGAGCAACGAGGTACAGTCATTACCTGGAAAATCTTAAAGACTGAATTTTATCAAAAAAATTTCCCAGTATCGTACAGGAAAGACAAGGGGACAGAGTTTGCCAATCTGGTACAGGATCAGTTGAATATTGAAGAGTATGTGGCCAAGTTCTCTACCTTGTTGCGTTTTGCTCCACACGTTGTTGAGAATGACGAAGCTGTTGCTGATCAGTTTATCAATGGGCTGAATCCTGAGATCTTTACATTGGTAAACAGTGGGAAACCGAATAACTTCGCTGATGCTTTGAACCGAGCAAAAGGAGCTGAAGCTGTTCTGATGAGACAGAAAGGAGCTTCGTATGTTCCTTCAGTACCGAGACCCCAGCAACCACCTTCTACTCAATTTCACCAACCCCCTCCCTAATTTGAGAGTGGCAGTAGCAGTGGTGGGAAGAAAGATTTCTTGAAAACCCAAGGAAAACAGTTCAAGAAGTCAGGGAGCACTCCCTCTAGCTCCAGTGGTTCTCGACAAAGCCAGAATAGTACAGGGGTCTTTTGTTGAACTTGCGGAGGGAGACATCCCATAGAGCAATGTCAAAGAGTACTTGGTAGTTGCCGTATTTGCAGACCGCAGGGATATTTTGTTAGAGTTTGTCCACAGAGAGGTTCCCAGGGATCCCAGGGAGCAGAATCAGCTGGATCAAGTTCTCAGACAGATAGAAGATCATCAGCTGTTGAATCTTTCCAGCCACCACCGACTACTACTCAGTCACAGCCCAGGCCAGGAGGAAGCTAGACGGTTAGCCAGCCTCCGAGACAGCAGGCCAGGGTGTTTGCTTTGACGGAAGAACAGGCCCAGGAAGCACCAGATGATGTTGTTGCAGGTAACTGTTCTTTATGTGGTTATCCTGCTTACGTATTGATTGAAACGGGTGCATCCCATACATTTATTTCTGAGCGATTTGCATTGATTCATGCATTGCCTGTTGAGTTATTATCATCTGTAGTATCTGTCTCTTCACCTTTTTGGGAGAGGACTTGTATCAGTGACATCTGTTGGACATTGTATGCTACAGTATGACGGGCATGAGATTGAGTTAGATTGTATTGTACTTGGGTTGTCTGATTTTGACTGCATTATTGGTATTGATATGCTGACCAAGTACATAGCTACCGTAGATTGTTTCCAGAAGATTGTAAGATTCAGACCTGAAATGGCTGATGAATGGAAATTTTACGGTAAGGGTTCGAGATCTAAAATTCCTTTGATATCTGCATTATCTATGACTCGATTATTACAAAAATGAGCAGAGGGTTTCCTAGTGTATTCAGTTGACATACTTAAATCGAGCCCATCATTGGCTGATTTGCCAGTGGTATGTGAGTTTGCTGATGTATTCCCAAATGAGATTCAGGGTTTGCCTCCAGTCAGAGAGATAGACTTCAGCATTGAATTGGTACCAGGTACAGTTCCGATTTCTAGAGCTCCGTACAGAATGGCACCTATTGAATTAAAAGAATTGAAAGATCAGTTGGAAGATTTACTGGCCAAGAGTTACATCAGACCGAGTGTTTCTCCTTGGGGTGTTCCAGTACTGTTTGTGAGAAAGAAAGACGGTTCAATGAGACTTTGCATTGATTACCGGCAACTGAACAAGGCTACGGTAAAGAACAAATACCCTTTGCCTCGTATTGATGATTTATTTGATCAGTTGTAGGGTTCTTTTGTTTATTCCAAGATCGATCTGAGATTTGGATAGCATCAGCTGACAGTCAGAGATTCTGATATTTCGAAGACAACTTTCAGAACCAGGTATAGCCATTATGAGTTTATTGTCATGCCGTTTGGTTTAACCAATGCTCCAGCTGTATTTATGGGATTAATGAACCGTGTATTTCAGAAGTATCTCGATGATTTCGTGATTATTTTTATCGATAATATTTTGATTTATTCCAAGAATATGATTGATCATGCTGAGTATTTGAGAACTGTGTTGAGAATTCTGAGGGCTGAGAAACTATATGCTGAACTGTCTAAATGTGAATTCTGGCTGAAGCAAGTTGTATTTCTGGGTCATATTATATTTGGAAACTGTATTTCTGTTGATCCTAGTAAAGTTGAGGCAGTAATCAGTTGGCCTAGACCGACTTCTATGCCAGAGATACGCAGTTTTATGGGTTTAGCAGGCTATTACTGTCGATTCTTTAAATATTTTTCGAGCATTGCTAAGCCTATTACGCAGCTGACTCAGAAGAATGCACCATTTGTATGGTCTGAAGAGTGTGAATCCAGCTTTCTGGAATTGAAGAAGAGATTGACCAGTGCACCGGTGTTGACTATCTCGTCAGGTACTGGTGATTTTGTTGTTTATTGTGATGCTTCTCATAGAGGATTGGGTTGTGTTTTGATGCAGCGGGGACATGTGATTGCTTATGCCTTGAGGCAACTGATGCCACATGAGTCTCGTTATCCAATTCATGATCTTGAATTGGCAACCATCGTATTTGCATTGAAGATATGGCGACACTATCTATATGGTGAGAAGTTTGAGATTTATTCTGATCACAAGAGTCTAAATATCTGTTTTCACAGTCAGAATTGAATATGAGACATCGAAGATGGCTTGATTTACTGAAAGATTTTGATTGTGAAATCAAATACTATCCGGGGAAATCGAATGCAGCAGCTGATGCACTGAGTCGAAAGGTATGTTCTCTATCCTTATCGACGATTGGTGTTTCGGATTTGATTGAATATTGCTGTTTGTCTGGATTATCATTTGAAACAGATTATAAACCGCTGAGACTTTATGCTATTCAAGTTGAACCAGAGCTGATTTTGAGAATTAAAGAAGCTCAGAAAGTGGATCAGAATGTTCAGAATTCGATTTTGATTGTCAGAGTAGGGCATCGATCAGAGTATCAGGTACATGATGATGTATTGAATGTGAATAATCGTTTTTTTGTGCCAGATATTTCAGATTTGAAACGACAGATATTGTCAGAAGCGCACAATAGTCGATTCAGTATTCATCCTGGTGGCAGAAAAATGTATAATGATTTGAAAAGACAGTTTTGGTGGAAACAGATGAAAGCAGACATTGCCAAATTTGTATCCAAGTGTCTGATTTGCCAACAGGTAAAAGCCGAAAGAAAGAAACCAGGAGGTCTGTTGCACAGCTTGTCTATTCCTGAATGGAAATGGGATCACATTTCTATGGATTTTGTGACGAAGCTACCACGTTCCTCCAGAGGTTGTGATGCGATTTGGGTCGTGATTGACAGGTTGACCAAATCAGCATGTTTTATTCCGTACAAGATGACGTACAGACATGACCATATGACATAGATTTATGTCAGAGAGGTGGTCAGATTGCATGAAGTGCCGAAGTCGATTGTTTCAGACCGTGATCCTCGGTTTACTTCGCACTTTTGGCACAGTTTGCAACAAGCTCTAGGTACGAAGTTACATCTGAGTACCGCATATCATCCACAGACTGACGGACAGTCAGAGCGGACTATCCAGACATTGGAAGATATGCTTAGAGCTGTAGTGCTAGATTTTGGCACTAGTTGGCAAGATTCTTTGCCACTTTGTGAGTTTTCATACAACAACAGCTATCAGACGAGTATAGAGATAGCTCCGTTTGAAGCGTTGTATGGCAAGAAGTGCAGATCCCCTCTGTATTGAGATGATACGAGATATGACAGAGAAAGTGAAGCTGATTCGTCAGAAAATGAGAGCAGCTCAAGACAGACAGGCCAAATATGCCAATGTTCATCGTCGACCGTTGGTATTTGAGGCAGGAGACAGAGTATTCCTGAAGATTTATCCTTTCAGAGGTGTTGTCAGATTTGGCAAGAAAGGGAAGTTTTCTCCATGATACATTGGGCCTTATAAGATTCTCGAGAAGATAGGAGATCGTGCCTATCGACTCGCTTTATCGCCTTATTTATCTGGAATACATGATGTCTTTCATGTATCTTTATTGCGGAAATATCTTCCGGATGCATCTCATATTCTTCATCCAAACGAGGCAGAACTTGATGAGACACTGAGTTATTTTGAAATGCCGCTCCAGATTCTTGATCGTAAAGAAAAACAGCTCAGAACGAAGACTATTCCGCTTGTGAAAGTTCAGTGGAGTCGTCATGGCATTGAAGAAGCTACCTGGGAGACAGAATCAGACATGAGACAGAAATTCTCAGAGCTATTTAACTGATGTGAAATTTCTATTTAGCTTCTATTCTCCATTTCTTATTGTATATGATTTGCTATCTGATTTGATTGCCTGTGATTTCGGGGACGAAATCAGATCTTAGAGGGGGAGAATTGTAATGCCCGAGATTTTGTTATTGTAATCTGAAATGATTTATTGATAATTGATGTGAGTATAGACGGAAAGGAACAGGCCGGGAAAGATTGAATTATGTGCGACGACTAAACCCCTCGCGCATATGCGCGACCGATAGTATCGATTCTTTGACAGATCTCGATATACCAATAGTTGTCGAATCGGTCGGGATATATGAGATGAAGGGACCGTACTGTACGCTAACCATAATTGAATGGTTCTTGCAGGCACTATCATTTGATACCTAGGGAATCATGTAAGCGATGTTGCTAGGTGTTTAACATGATTGGTTGTGTACTATCAGACGAGTTCTGACGTTCTTATTATCAAGGAGTTGATAAGTAAGAATGGATCAATTGGGGTATGCTCATATGATAGGATCGATTAACGTATCAAGAGCGTTTAGAAGGGGGGGTTGAATAAACATTCACAATTAAAACTAATCTTTTCGAATTTTGAGTTCTGTTTGGTGACAAACTGATTCTCGAAATCTTGTTGGTCAATGACAATCAGTTAAACTAAAGTAGTTGCGGAAAATAACTGACTGAAAGATAGAATACGAAACTGAAATAAAATAGGCAAGGGTTGTTTCTGGATGTTCGGAGAATTTAATTACTCCTACGTCACCCCTTCTATCTCAAGGATAGGATATCCACTAAAAGACTTTGATCAAATACAAGAATTGTACTGACCCACTTCAGTTTGGACTTAACACTGCCAAAAACTGAAACTCTTAGTATTACAGAATGTTCTCAGTGCGTAACTGATCTTAGCACTATCGAATTTCAACGATTATTACAACTTGCTAATGAGCTCAAATTGTAGCCTTAACTGCTACGAATATATCAAGTAAGATTGAGCAGAGATTTTGACAGAGTGACAGCAAGCTTTTGAATAGTGTTGACTCTCTTTTTTTCTTCAGCTGATCTTCTGTCATATTTATAAGCTTCTTTTCTCCAACGATAACTTGAGATGAATTTGAATCTTTGTATCCGTTGATTATTCCTTGGACATTGTTTGCTTCATTTATTGTGATGCGGCGTCTTAATTGCTTTCGCCGAAATGCGTTTTTCTAAGCTGTATTGATTGAAGTGCGGCGTTGCAATCTTCTATGTCTCTTGACGGTTGATTGTTCTTTCCCGAGATATGTTCAGTTGAAGGGTGCTTAGCATACGGCTGAATATATCAACTGATCAGTTATGCTCTTTGATATTTGATTTCTTCCCCCTTTTTGTCAAACAAATCCATCTTCTCAGATAATTTTCGAACGTCAGTGGAAAAAATTTTGACATCTGCGGAGATACTTGGGACAACAGTTTGTAAACAAGTCTGCAGCAATTCCATTTTATTAGAAACAGAAGTTTCCAATCGCTCAACTCGTTGACTGATTATATCCTGAGTTGTATAGAGATTTGAGCTAGACCTCTGTTATTTTTCATCTCAAGTACAGTTCGGGTAAAAGACTCCATGTTTGCTTGAATGGCTTTCAGTTTTGCGGAGTCATATTCAATTGAAGAATCCAATTTGACAGTATGAGAGAATTGTGTGGATTGAATTTTCTTGATTTCAGTAATCATATGCTGCATATTGTGCTGCATATTCTGGATTTCTTCAAGAACAAGATCCATTTCTGTGGATTGAAGAGGAGGTGACTGATTAGATGTTCTTGGTTCATGTGAGACTTGATCAAAGACCACCATGGTTCTATCAGATAATATCGTTTCAGAGACAGTTTGTGCTGGAACATCTGTTTCAGTTACTGCTACATGGACTGAAGGAGAAGAAGATTGATGTTGATCAACAGTTGGGCTTTCCTGCTGAATAAGATTTTCAGTGAAAGGGTCATGAACTGCCTCCATATTTTCATCAATCTGTTGATTTGGTGATTGAGTAGGCACCACTTTTTGCTCCTTTAGTTCAGAAACAGCAGGCTGAAATGGTGCTTCTGTTGAGATAGAAACCTCTTGAGTGATTTGATCAGTTGAGTGATCAACTTCTTCAGAAATGGTTTCATTATTCATAGATTCTGTCACTACTGCTTGAATTATTTCATCAATGTTGGCAAAATTCAACTCGGCTTCAGAGTTCAGCTGATGTTCCACAGCAGATGATTGTGGCACGTCCTGAACTGGTTCTTCAGTTGTAACAATAGTTTGTTCTGAGGATGGCTCTTTCTGCTAATAGGAGGGGTCTTCTTTTTCTTCTTCAGAGGCTTCCTCAGGAAGAACTAACTCCTGATCCATTTCCCACATTTTTATCCGAGCTTGCAGGCTAGTAAGATCTGTATCTAGCTGAGTGATCACAGCTCGATCATTATAGGCAGTTGGATTGGTGGGAATGTAGTTTGCCTTTAATTTTTCAAGCAGTTGAGATAGCTTCTTAGCTCGAATTTGATTAAAAAAATATGTTTTTCTCTCCAAAGCCTGAACAATTGTAACAGCTTTGACCATTTTGAGGACAATTGCTTCCAGTTTGATAAATTTGTTCAGCTGGGATTTCTTTTTCAGCTGCTTAGCAAAAATTTGAGTTCTGTAGACGGTACAGTCATCATAGATTTTATGTTTTGATATTGCAAAATTATTAACTTGTTCCCAAACAAGGTCAATATGAGTTTGAATTGAATTGGATGGCCTGGGCTCTTCAATCAATTTGCCTTTGCCTTTTTCAGTACTGAGGATGTGTGGAATTTCCAATCCAGTATGAGTAGTATCCACTTGTTCTATAATCTTTATACCTTTGGGTCTGGGAGGTGCTAGAACGGTAGGACGATTGATGTGTATTATAGGAGCTTTGATTCTAACTGTTTCCTTTGTTGCACCAGTTGAGATTTCTGGTGGAATAATCTTCAGAGGAACTGTTTTGATAGGCTGTTGGGCATCTGAAGATATCAGTCTTTCAGTAGGAATTGATTCTACTGTGGTTGGTAATTTTGTCCTTTGTAATCTTGGTTTCTTGGCAATTTTTGGAGAGGGCGTCTTCTCATAATCGGATTCACTAATAATCAGTTTTCTTTTAACTGTCTTCAGTTGAGCCAATGTCTTCTCCTGTTTAACTGATTTGGGAGCAGCCTGTTGTGTCCCAATCTCCTTCTTGATCTTCACGAACTGATCAGGAGAGATATCTAGTTTAGTCTTGGGTGGCAGAATATTCTTCCCAATGAAAATTTTGAATCTAGATAATCGCTCCGAATCATCAGCCACCAACCCTTTGACTTTCATCAAATAGCTTAGCGGCACTGCAAATCCTTTGGATTGCTTGGTGGAGGAAAACATGTTCTTCAAGATACTAAAAATAAGTTGCTTCCAGTTGAATTTTCTTCCAGCCATAATGATCGTAATAGCTTGAAACTTCTCCAAAGTCAGGGCAGCATACGATCCTGCCTTGGCCAATAGCCCTTTGGCTACGATATCAGCCAACAACTGAACCTCATGCTTCAGTTCCTTCTTAGGATCGGAAACTTTGATTTTCCGTCCATCAACAGAGAGTGCAGTTTGCATTTCTTCAATATCTGATGCTTTAACATCAGCAAGGTGTACTAATCCATCAGAGGGTAATGAAAAGATTTCACCGAAAGAATCTTCAGAAATGGTCACTGACTGACCAATAATAGTGACAATGATGTTTCCATCAGAGTTGATATATCCATTTGAGTAGAGGTCTTGGAGTTCTTTTGGGTAAATCTTCTGCGAGTATTGTCCCAAAAACATTCTGAGACCAGCAGATTCAATCTTCAGAAAGACGTTCTTAATTTCAGCTTCGTGAACTGAGTCAAAATCAATGGTCATAGCGTTCAACATGTGAGCTGGGATTTGATTCGCCATTGCTGAGAGTAAGGAAACCTGAAATTTTGCGAAATACAAGCTCTGAGTGTATGAGTTTGCTTTGAGAGATGATGTACGCGTAAGAAAGAAAGCTGAATTGAAGCGGGAAATTATTTATATGTATGTGACTGTTTAGATTCTGGACACGTGTCAGTCCATCAAAATTTTGAATAAAAACGTGTGTTCGTATGCTATAAGCGTGTGTACAATTTAAACGGTTCAAATGCTTCCACGTTTTCAAAATGAGATTCATCATTAGATAATAGACAGTCACGTCACTTGATTTGGAATATAATATGTTTTAATTAGTTAACTAATATGAGAAGATTAGTGAAATACCCAACTGAACGATCAGTTGTAAGACTGTGTCCTTTCAGTTGAGAGTTTACTAACATTTATCTTCTCAGTTAACCTTTTAAAACCATTATTCCCCCTTAATTAGTGCATAAAATAATTAAAGCGAATAAATTTAAAGGTCAGAAAAATTTTCGTTTGCTGAAACGTTGACGACCCTTCAGCTTCTTTGATATTCTGCTATAAATAGAAGTAACACGGTTAGTTTCAGTCATATTGGTGAAAATATTCAAGACGAAAGAATGGCAGATGCGAGTAGCTCAAGTGCTTCGCCATTTTCTCTGGAAGCTAGGAAGGCTGTTATAGAAGACGAAGTCTTCTACAAGAGTCCTCCCTACTGGGAAAAGTTACAGGAGCTTGCGTTCCTGTATAATTCTGGAGAGGCTACCACTCCCGAACTGATGGCAGAGTTGAGAGAAGTGCGGGAGCACTTGAATATAGCTGTGTGGGTGGACATCTTCAAGGATGGTCATATCTATCAGCTGATGCTTCGAAAGAAGCTGGAGATCCTTACTCGCATAGCTTCTTCCCACAGCTTTCTCAAGACATCTTCCTCTCCTCTATCCGTTTGGTTGAAAATGTGGATAATTGATGTGGAAGAAAAATATGAAGATGTAATCCAAGCAAATATTTATGGTTGAATGAAACAGTTATTTTGGCTTAACTTTGTTTTTTCTTTTTCCTGCAAATAATAAGTTTCATTAGTTATTATATATGAATTACGATCATAAACAGATGAACTGATGATTGGTTAAGCATTATGTAATAAATGTCAAACTGATATCAGTTGATAATGAACAACTGATAGTTGAGAAGCCTCGGTAAATGAGAAAGACGCTTCGGTTGATTTGAGTCTCTTCAGTTTCTTCAACATTTAAATTTCATCTGTCTATAAATAAGATGATAGAATGTGAGACAATAACAGTTCAATATGTCGGATTCAAGTAACACTGATGCATGCAGTAGTTCGCATATTCAAGTTAATGAGCAATTAATTCCTATTTTAGAAGAATTGAAGAAGACAATGGAAGAATATGTCTTGATGAAAGTGATGTCAACATGGTTCAAGATTCATGATTTGCAGAGGGTAAGTAGTAGTGGTGCTGTTCCTACTCGTGCTCAAGCAGCAACAGCAAGAAAATACATTGATCGTTTTGAAGTTAGGCATGTTACAGATCTGATTGATGACAAATGTCTGTTAGAAGCAATGTTATGGAAGGAATGACATGTGGTTGAGAAAGATTTCTACAACTCTGTCATTTTCTAGAATCCAAATTTATTAGTTGAATGATTGGATTAGAGAATGGCGAGATTCAGTTGGTTCTATGATATCTTCTGTACACTGGGATCGATGGTATTCTTAATAAAGTATTATTTTCAATTTGTTGTGTTCTTATTTTCTGCAGATAATTCTATTAGTAAAGCAACATTAGTAATAATTTTAAGACAGATCAATTAAACCAAGAATATTGCGAAAGCAAGAAAACTTAGTCTCGGGTAATGGTCTGGTGAAGATGTCAGCTGCTTGTTGCTCAGTTGATATATACTCCAGTCTGATGTTCTTCTTCAAAGCATGATCTCTTATGAAGTGGTGTATGACATCTATATGCTTTGTCCTTGAGTGAAGAACTGGATTATAGGTGATGGCAATTGTACTCGTATTGTCACAAAATATGGGCGAATTATTTGTAATTACTCCATAATCTCTCAATTGTTGCTGGATCCAGATCAGTTGTGCACAGCAACTACCAGCAGCAAGGTATTCTGCTTCAGTTGTTGAGGCAGCTATAGATGTCTGCTTCTTGCTGAACCAAGAGATCAGCATGTCTCCTAGAAACTGACAAGATCCACTTGTACTTTTACGATCAAGCATACATCCTGCATAATCTGCATCTGAATATCCAACTAAATTGAAAGTAGAGTCTTTAGAGTACCATAACCCAACATTTTGTGTACCCTTAAGGTATTTCAAAATTCTTTTAGCAGCTGAGAAATGTGATTGCTTAGGATTTGCTTGAATTCTAGCACACATACACACAGCAAATACAATATCAGGGCGACTGGCAGTTAGGTATAACAATGACCCTATTAAACCTCGATATAGTGTCGCCTCAACTGATATTCCCCCTTGATCAGTGTCCAATTTTACTGATGAGCTCATGGGAGTATTTGCAACTGAACATGATTCCATGCTAAATTTCTTCAGCAGCTCCTTTGTATATTTAGTCTAACTTATGAATATACCAGTTTCCAGTTGCTTCACTTGTAGTCCAAGAAAGAATGTCAGTTCACCCATCATGCTCATTTCAAACTTATCCTGCATTAGCTTAGCAAATTTCTCGCATAATTTTGGGTTAGTTGACCCAAATATGATATCATCAACATAAATTTGAACTAATAAAATGTGATCATTCTTAGTAAATTTGAACAATGTCTTATCAACTGATCCAACAGAAAAATCATGATCAGTTAGGAATTTGGAAAGAGTTTCGTACAAAGCTCTGGGAGCTTGTTTAAGACCATATAAGGCTTTGTTCAAATGATATACATGATCAGGAAAGTTGTGATTTACAAAACCCGGGGGTTGTTCAACATATACTTCCTCTTGTAGCTGGCCATTTAGGAATGCACTTTTGACATCCATTTGATAGACTTTGAAGTTCTTGTATGATGCATAAGCAAGAAACATTCTGATTGCTTCCAGTCTTGCAACTGGAGCACATGTCTCATCATAGTCAATTCCTTCCTCTTGCTTATATCCTTGTGCTACTAGTCTCGCTTTATTGCGCACAACTGAACCATCCTCGTTCAGTTTATTCTTGTACACCCATTTTGTACCTATAACAGTTTTTGAAACTGGTCTTGGAACTAAGTTCTAGACATTGTTATGAGTGAACTGATTTAGCTCTTCTTGCATTGCATTTACCCAGTTGGGATCAGCAAGAGCCTCATCAGTTTTCTTTGGTTCTAGTTGTGATACAAAAGTTGAATGGATAAATAAATTTAGCATTTGATTGCGAGTTCTTACTGGATCAGATGGATTTCCTATTTCCAGCTCAGGTGGATGTGATTTTCTCCATCTGTACTCAGTATTTGTTGTATCAGCAATTTCTTCAGTAGGTAACTGAACACAGTTTTCAGTCTCAGTTGGTGCTTCGTCAACTGGTATTTGAATGTTATCATTATGCTCTATCAACTGATCATTAGGAATGGCTTCTGGTTCAGCTGATTGATCTGACAGTTCTGGTTCGGGTGTTTGGAGATTGTTTTGATTAATATGATTGTCTTTTTCATCATCATCCTCCAAACTGATATCTGTAAATCGATCAACTAGCTCAACTTGATCAGTTGGCTTATTAGTTAGTTCAGTTTCATCGAAATCAACATGAGCTGATTCTTCAACATTTAGGGTTTTCTTGTTGAAGACTCTATAAGCTATACTAACTGATGAGTATCCAAGAAATATTCCCTCTGCAGATTTAGCATCAAACGCTTTTAAATAATTTTTACCATTATCAAGGATAAAACATCTGCAGCCGAATATTTTGAAATAAGTAATTATACTTTTTCTTCCATGCCAGATCTCATATGGTGTTTTCATATGATTCTTATTAATCATTGATCTGTTCTGAGTATAACACGCAGTGTTTACTGCCTCTGCCCAAAACCTTTGAGAAATACCAGAATCAGCAAGCATTGTTCTAGCAGCTTCTTTAAGGGTCCGATTTCTTCTCTCAGCTACACCATTTTGCTGAGGAGTTCTGGCTGCTGAGAGCTCATGCTTAATTCCAACATTCTCTAGAAAATTTTAAAGAGTTTTATTGATGAATTTAGTTCCTCGATCTGATCTGATTCGATCAATTCCAACTGATTTTTCATTTAAAAGTCTTTAGACGATTTGGAAGCAATAAAACAAACTGGTGCATAAGTTTGATCATTCCAATTGACTTTATATGTGTTTCCACAACGTTTGCCAGTTAGTATGATTTTATCAGTTGAAGTTTTGACTGAACATGAATTTTTGTCAAATTGTACTGAGAATCCATTGTCGCATAACTGACTGATGCTAATCAAGTTATACTTTAGGTTTTCTACTAATAGAACATTTTTAAAAGTAAAGTTACCATGGATAAGCTTACCCTTACCCACAGTTCTACCTTTGGAATTGTCCCCGAAACTGATGTTTGGACCACTGTATTTGATCAGTTGAGATAACGCACTTGCATCTCCTGTCATATGTCGCGAACATCCACTGTCCAAATACTATATTGAGTTCTTGTTTGTACGTGTTACCTACAATCACACACATAATATAACTTGGTACCCATATCTATTTGGGTCCTGAACTGATTAGTCCCTTTGGAACCCACACTTGGATTAGTCTAACAGACTTTCCAGTAGCTGTATTCCAAAAGGTTTTTCTCGGCTTTTGTGTGCTTGGTGTGTAGTGTACAGATGATACAATATGTGTTTTAGCTTTATTCAACTGATTGTTCAGTCTATATCTCTTCTGAACTGGCTTGCAGTTATAGTAATTGAAATAGCTATTCGAATAGTTCTTGTGAAACCTCTTTGATGACTGACTTTGTGAATCAGTTAGGAATTTTTTACTATAACCAATCCCATATCTTCTAGCCTTATTCATATTCTCAGTAGGTTGCTCAATCAGTTTACTGGGCTCAATTTGTTCTTGTACCTCTGCTGTTTTGACAAAGTGAATGTATTTTCCTTTGTCTGTTTTTAGCTTTGGTTGAGTGTCATTTGGATACATTTCTCCTTGAGTGTTGAACCCTAAACCAGTTTTATCAGAAACTGATTTTTGTGAATTTTGCATCTCATTCAGTGCAGTAGATGACTTGTTCCAAGACTGAATGAGCTCATTCTGTTTTGAGTTTTCAAGAATCATCTTCTGGATTAATGACTGATTTTTGTCTCTTTCTGCTTTTAACT
Source organism: Primulina tabacum (assembly GCF_025594145.1). Classification (NCBI taxonomy): domain Eukaryota; kingdom Viridiplantae; phylum Streptophyta; class Magnoliopsida; order Lamiales; family Gesneriaceae; genus Primulina; species Primulina tabacum. Next base: position 5,388,384 of record NC_134567.1, read on the forward strand.
CAGCAATTTTCCTTTTTAGACTCAACCCATCGACTGATTCATCAGTTTTGGTTTTATTGTCTGTGGGATCAGTTTGCTTTGCTTTGATTTCTTCAAATGATGATGCAAGCTTTTGATACTCATTTACCATGTCATGTAGTGTTAGAATGAGTTCTTCTCGTGTGAAATCAGTTGAGCTGAAATCAAATACCTGTTGGATAGATGATTCTTCTGCTGCATCATTAGCCATCAAGCACTTTACTTCCTCATCATCACTTGAACTGCATGAGATTTCTGGTTCCGACTCTTCACTGTCAGTTTCTGCCCATTTAGATTTGTTTTCTTCAGCTAAGAGTACCTCATGTTTCTTTCTGAGGACCTTCTTATCTTCCTTGGGTCTTCTTTTGAATTCATATGATTTCTTTCTTCTGTCAGTTGAGCCTTGACTGTCCTTCTTGGGTTTAGGACAATCAGCAATGAAGTGACTTGATTTGCCCCAGTTATAGCAGGCATTTGGTTCATCTTTGGAATTGTTCCTTTGGTATGTCTTCTGGAAGTTCCCTTGATTCTTTCTCATGAACCTTCCGAATTTTTTGATGAATAATGACATAGCATCATTACTCAACTGATCAGCAGATTTTTTGACTGAACTGATTTGTTCAGTTCTGACAGCAGCTAGAGCAGTTGTGGCTGCAGAGGTAGATGGTTCTCCTTCTCTGGTCTGCAGATCAAACTCATAAGCCTTTAAATCAGCAAACAAATCATGAAGTTCAATCTGATTCAGATCTTTGGACTCCCTCATTGCCATGGTCTTGACATCCCATTCCTTGGGAAGACCTCTCATTACTTTTAGTGCAATTTATTTATTGGTATACACTTTTCCAAGTGCATTTAACTCATTGATGATACTGCTCACTCTTTCACCATACTCGTGCATTGATTCTCCTGCTTTCATTTTGATGTTATCAAACTTTTGAACAGCAACAGAAAGTTTATTTTCTTTGGTTTGATCATTTCCTTCACACAGTTGGATCAGCTTTTTCCAAATTTCTTTGGCTGTTTTACACATCTTTATTTTGCTGAAAGTTACTTTGACCAGCGTTTTGTACAGAATGTCTTTAGCCACATTGTCAAGATTTGCTTTTCTTTTGTCTTCAGTTGTCCATTCATCTCTGGGCTTTTCTATTCTTTGTGGTGCCCCTTCTGTTATGGAAACTGTTGTATTTGCTTTTAGAATCTTCATGGGTCCATCAGTTATGACATACCACATGTCATCATCTTGTGCAGTCAAATGAGCCTGCATTCTGATTTTCCAATCATCAAATTCTTCTCTAAAGAACATGGGAATTTTGTTGAATGAAGTCATGCTGGCAAGTTTTTAGATCAAAATTATTCAAGAACAAGATTCAACTGCTCTGATACCACTTGATAGGATCGATTAACGTATCAAGAGTCTTTAGAAGGGGGGGGGGGGGTTGAATAAACACTCACAATTAAAACTGATTTTTTCGAATTTTGAGTTCTGTTTGGTGACAAACTTATTCTCGAAATCTTGTTGGTCAATGACAATCAGTTAAACTAAAGTAGTTGCGGAAAATAACTGACTGAAAGATAGAATACGAAACTGAAATAAAATAGGCAAGGGTTGTTTCTGGATGTTCAGAGAATTTAATTACTCCTACGTCACCCCTTCTATCTCAAGGATAGGATATCCACTAAAAGACTTTGATCAAATACAAGAATTGTACTGACCCACTTCAATTTGGACTTGACACTGTCAAAAACTAAAACTCTTAGTATTACAGAATGTTCTCAGTGCATAACTGATCTTAGCACTATCGAATTTCAACGATTATTACAACTTGCTAATGAGCTCAAATTGTAGCCTTAACTGCTACGAATATATCAAGTAAGATTGAGCAGAGATTTTGACAGAGTGACAGCAAGCTTTTGAATAGTGTTGACTCTCTTCTTTTCTTCAGCTGTTCTTCTGTCATATTTATAAGCTTCTTTTCTCCAACGGTAACTTGAGATGAATTTGAATCTTTGTATCCGTTGATTATTCCTTGGACATTGTTTGCTTCATTTATTGTGATGCGGCGTCTTAATTGCTTTCGCCGAAATGCGTTTTTCTAAGCTGTATTGATTGAAGTGCGGCGTTGCAATCTTCTATGTCTCTTGACGGTTGATTGTTCTTTCCCGAGATATGTTCAGTTGAAGGGTGCTTAGCATACGGCTGAATATATCAACTGATCAGTTTCCAACTGATCAGTCAATTGATTTCAGTTATTAAGTCCAGTTGCTGAGTTCAGTTTACTCGATCAGTTGGTTCGTATTTTCAGTTGATTCATATTTTGTCAAACGCCGGAATTTAGTTTCCAACATAATATAAGGACATGTTTAGTCACGAATGAAATGGAGATGTGAACACACTGCTAGTTGTATCAATGAACCATTGAGGGCCACACAAGTACTAGCTTTCTAGATCCCGTTGAGAAATAAAATAGTTAAATGTGTTGAATGACTTATAAAGGAGTTTATAAGCGCAAATAAAAATAGATGTATGACTTCTATAAGGAGAATTTAACTTTTAATTTGAGGAAGTGTTCCTAAATTAAAAGTTGGCCAAATAAATAATGTATTAGAAAATTGTGACATGAACATTATTATTGACTAAATTAAATTAATTCAAAAGTTGAATTAATTAAACACTAATGGGTCTAGTAGAGTCCAAATAATTAAATTAATTCAAGTGCTGAATTAATTAAACAACATTGGGCCTTGTAAAGCCCAATTAAAAATAATTATTCAACTAGTGGACTTGATTAAAATCAAGTAAGGTTTAATTGATATCAAATTTGTTTGAGACAATTAAATTAAAGTCCATGGGCCTTGTAATTGTTACAAGCCCAAATAGAATTGCATGCATGGGAGGTGAAAGAATGGAGACAACTTTTTCAACATCCAAGACATGGCATGCCTTTGGAATACACAACAAATTTTCTCGTAACCAAGAAAAGTCTCCCCTTCTCTCCTTGCACAAGCACTTGGCCGAAATTTGTGGTGTGCATTCTCCTTCAATTTTTCTTCTTCAATTGTTGAGGAGAGAAAACACTTCTCAAAGAAAATCCTTTAATTTTTCTAGTGCAAAATTAGAGGGGTTCTAGCTTGTTGGTGGTGGGCTTAATTTTTGAGCAAGGAGTGCTCAAATGGAAGCTTGTAGATTGTCATCCTTTGAATAGCTTAGTTGTTTGACAACTAAGTTGGAGCCACAATCAATCTTTTAAGATTGATAGGTAAAAAATCTTAAAACACCCTATGATTGTCATATTTTGTGTTTTTATGTATTTGCTACACACAACTAGTAGAGGTGATCGGTTTTCTTGTTGTAAAACAATTTTTGAAACTTTCGTTGCGCATCCGGGCACCGTAAACGATCACCTTTCAAGTTGTATTAAAGCTAAGAATACTATTATGTGTAGCATATACATTATATTATATTGAGGGCAATTTCTAACCGCATGAGATAAATTTTTGCAACAAAATTTAAGGCCAATGTAAGGGATTTTCGGGCAGCATGTCGCTGCCCATTTCGGGCTGCCCGAACCCCCACTTCAAAAATACAAAAAAAAATTTTGTTGGCCGGAATCCGGCGATGGAGCTCTGGCGACGGCGATGACGACTAGGGTTTCCAAAAGAGTTTTTGAATATCAAAGTGTCATGGGCCTTGAAGTTGTTGGGCCATTAAATTGCTTACACAATTTGTGAATTTAAATGGGCCAAAATGTTTTTTGGTGAAAAATGATTTTTTGGGCCCTTAAGTTTAAATCCACAAAATTTGTATATATTTTCTCATAAAATAAATAATTGAAGTTAGACTTTAATTATTTATAATAAATTGTGATTTACAAGAAATTCGGTTATAAATAAATTAATTAAAAAGTAGACAAAGGAGTTTGTATACTTTGTTGATTTAGTTTATAACAGTGGCGGTTAGTGATTGGATCAAGATATATAATATTGGATCAATTAATTATTGTGATAATTAATTGATGGTGTATGATATGTGATATGATGCATGAAAGATGATCAAAAGCTCAAGCCCAATTTACTAGGTGTATGCTAGGATATTTTGTGTTGAATGATTGTAATAATTATCAAATTTCAAGTGGGCTTTGTTTATGGCCCGTTCCCACCCCATGAGATGTATCCCTATTTGCCATGGATATTTATTTGTAAATATTAGTATAGTGGAAGATCAAGATTGGAAGATGGTGGCCTTGATGATTATGAAGATCGAAGACATGTAAATATTGGAAGCTTATGTAAAAGTTGCATTTGCATCCCATGCATTTCCCTAGGATTGGACCTAGGCCCGTGCTTAGATCACACGGGCCATTAGTTGTTGGGACGATTGATCATCTTTGTTTTGTTTACTGTTTATAATAAATGCATGATATGTTATAAATAATGAGTGTGTGTTATTATTATAATAATAACAAAGTTGCATGAATCCGGCAAACATACGATCAAACATAGCAAGCTTTTAAATAAAATTAATGATGAGACCTTTCAAAACTAAAAACCTCATTTTGAATATATTCAAAATTAATATCAAGCCCGAAAAGGGGAATTATAAAGTTGTTTATAATTTCCATGTCTTCCATCGACAATGGGTGCACGATGAATGCTACCCATGTTCAGGGCTCGGCTCATATTATTGGGGGGGCCCTCGACACCGAAAAGCTATGACATCCATTGACATGGTGATGTTAACTACGTAGAACTCCCATGATTTCGGCTCATATTATTGAGGGAACTCATGGCGACCGTCCATTAAGGTTCAACATCGATGGGTAAGGCTTGACACGTAAAGATGAACGCCGTCATATTATTTGGTTCTAATCAAACGTGAAACAAAAGTTTACGTAGAGGGTTTCATGGTGATGCCATTGGAAACTACCTCTTAGGAATTGTGATTGGCTGATATTATTCGGTATCGTGATTTAATTGGACCTTACGTACCTACTGAGGAAAAGAGCTTCCCGTTTTCACTAGAGAGTAGTGAAAAATGTAAAAACTGTGGGAGCGAAAATTTATGAAGTAAAAGTACATACTTTATATCTTACTAAATATTTTAAAATAGTCATTAACATTTGTCTATTTTACTTTTCAGTACTTTTTGACAATGTCTTCGATTCGCAATCCGCTATCTGCAATACTCGACATACACGTATTAACCGGAACTAATTACCTTAATTGGCTAAGAAATCTGAAAATCGTCTTGAATTCGGAAAGAATAGCATATACACTTACTGAGTCGCCCCCTGTTGAGGCTCCGACTAGCTGCACTCCTGAGGAATTGTAGATTTACAAGGATTGGTGTGACCATGACTTGCGAGCTAGCTGTTATATGCAGGCTTCTATGAATGATGAGCCGCAGAGGCGTTTTGAGGATGCAAAGAGTGTTGCTGACATTCATTTGCATCTCAAGGAGCTCTTTGGTGAGCAGACCCGACCTCTTAGGCATGCTACCGTCAAGGAGCTGACCACATTACGCATGCGAGATGGGGCTTCGGTCCATGAGCATGGACTAAAGATGATTGGGCTCGTGGATAAGCTTGTTGGCATGGATCTTACGTTGCCTTCGGAGTTGACCACCGAAGTGTTACTCTTGTGGCTGCCTAGCTCATTTAATCCTTTTGTGGTGAATTTCAACATGAACAAACTGGAGCCTACCCTTGAGGAGTTGGTGAACACGCTTGTTACGTTTGAAGCCACCATCAAGAAAGAGAAGTCGGTTCTTTATGTGGGTTCTTCATCTGGTGCAAAGACTGGTCCACATGGGAAGGGAAAGAAGCGTTTTTTCCAACGTCCCAAGAAGAATGTGCCCTTGAAGAGGCAAGCTCCGAGTCCCGCTGTGGCAGCTACACCAGTGAAAGCTGACAAGACTGTTGACATCTGTCATCACTGCAAGAAGCCTGGACATTGGAGGCATAACTGCAGAGAATATCTTGCCCAGAAGAGTTCTGGAAACGGTATGTTCAATATTGAAGTAAACATTTAAATTAACTCTACTTCTTGGGTATTGGATACCAGCTGTGGCTCACATCTCTGTAATGATTTGCAGGTGATGGGAAGAAGTAGGAGGCTTAGGGAATGTGAGACCTTCTTGAGAATGGGCAATGGAGCAAGAGTTGCGGCCAAGGCTGTAGGAGATGTTTACTTATTATTGAACAATGATTTTAAGTCGATTTTAAGAGATGTTTTGTTTGTACCTGACTTGGTTAAAAACATTGTTTCCATTTCTATGCTTGATAAAGATGGATATTCTTGTTTATTTAACAAAGGTGTTTGCAACATTTACAAGAATGAATGTTTGATTGGTACTGGAGAACTTGAAAACGATCTCTACACCTTAAGATTGAAAGATATTCCACTAAACAATGTCCAAGCAATAACAACAACAAACAAGCGAAAATGAGATACTTTAAATTCGGCACAATTATGGCATGCTCGATTAGAACATATTTCCCTAAGAAGGATTAACAAGCTAGTGGGAGTGGGCATGTTTGATGTGTCTGATATTAATTCTCTCACAACTTGTGAATCCTGTCTAAAAGGAAAGATGACCAAAATTCCCTTTAAGGGCCATGTGGAGCGAGCCAAAGGGTTATTGGATTTGATCCATACCGATGTGTGCGGTCCGCTTAGCATCACCACTAAGCATGGACATGCTTACTTCATCACCTTTACTGATGAATTTTCGAGGTATGGGTATGTGTATTTGATGAAATACAAGTCTGAAGCCTTTGAAAGGTTCAAAGAATTCAGAAGTGAAGTAGAGAAACAGTTGGGACGAAGCATCAAGTCACTTTGATCGGATCGAGGTGGTGAGCACTTGAGTGCCAAGTTCCAAGAGTATCTTAGGGAGAATGAGATTCTCTCGTAGTGGACTCCGTCTGCTACACCACAGTTGAATGGTGTTTCGGAGCGTCGTAACCGGACTTTGATGGACATGGTTCGGTCTATGATAGGGTTCACGGAGTTGCCGCCATCCTTTTGGGGATATGCACTTGAGACAGCGGCACTGTTGTTGAACAATGTCCATTCAAAGGCAGTTGATAAGACACCATATGAGATATGGATGGGTAAGCCTCCCAAATATTCTTATCTTAGAATATGGGATGCCCTGCTTATGTGAAGCAGACAGTGGGAGATAAATTTGTTGGAAACTAAATTCCAGCATTTGACAAAATATGAACCAACTGATACGCGCAATTCAGCAACTGGACTTAACAACTGAAATCAGCTGATCTAATAAAAAAAACTGATCAGTTGGAAATCGATCAGTTGTTACATTCAGCCGTATGTTTTTAAACTGATCAACCAACTGATACGCGCGATTAAATTCAGCAACTAGACTTAACAACTGAAATCAGCTGATCTAATAAAGAAAACTGATCAGTTGGAAACCGATCAGTTGATACATTCAGCCGTATGCTTTTAAGCTAAGCATCCTTCAACTGAACATGTCTCGGAAAAGAACACTCAACCAACAAAGAGACATAGAAGACTGCAACTGAATATGAAACGCCGCACTTCAATCAATACAGCTTAGAACAACGCATATCGGCTAGAGCAGTTAAGACGCAGCATTACAATAAATGAAGCAAACAATGCCCAAAAAATAATGAAGTGGCAATCACCGGATAAAAAGATAAAAATATATCTCAAGTTACCATTGGAAGGGAAGCATATAAATATGACAGAAGAACAGCTGAAGAAATAAGAAGATTATTCCATTAAAAGCTTGTTGTTATTCTGACAAAATCTCAGCTCACTCTTACTTGATTTATTCGTAGCAGTCAAGGCTATAATTTGAGCTCACTAGCACTTTGTAATAATCGTAAAATTCGATAGTGCTAAGATCAGTTACGCACTGAGAACATTTTGTAATACTAAGAGTTTCAGTTTTTGGCAGTGGTAAGTCCAAACTGAAGTGGGTCATTACAAATCTTGTATTCGATCAAAGTCTTTTTGTGGAAATCCTATCCTTGAGATAGAAGGGGTGACGTAGGAGTAATTGAAATCTCCGAACATCCAGAAACAATCCTTGTGTACTTTATTTTCGTATTCTATCTTTCAGTTAGTTACTTTCCGCAACTACTTTAGTTTAACTGATTGTCATTGACCAACAAGATTCCCAGAATAGTTTTTCACCAAACTTAACTCAAAATTAGAAAAGTTCGGTTTTAATTGTGAGTGTTTATTCAACCCCCCCCCCCCCCCCCTTCTAAACACTCTTGATACGTTAATCGATCCTATCAAGTGGTATTAGAGCGGTTGAATCTTGTTCTTGAATACTTTTGATCTATAAACTTGTTAGAATGACTTCATTCAACAAAATTCATATGTTCTCCAGAGAAGAATTTGATGATTGGAAAATCAGAATGCAGGCTCATTTAGCTACACAAGATGATGACATGTGGTATGTCATAACTGATGGACCCATGAAGATTCTAAAAACAAATACAGCAGTTGCCATAACAAAAGGGGCACCACAAAGAATAGAAAAGCCCATAGATGAATGGACAACTGAAGATAAAAGAAAAGCAAATCTTGATAATGTGGATAAAGACATTCTGCACAAAACGCTGGAAAAAGTAACCTTCAGCAAAATAAAGATGTGTAAGACAGCCAAAGAAATTTGGGAAAAGCTGATCCAGCTGTGTGAAGCAAATGATCAAACCAAAGAAAATAAACTTTCTATTGCTGTTCAAAAGTTTGATAACATCAAAATGAAAGCAGGAGAATCAATGCACGAGTATGATGAAAGAGTAAGCAGTATCGTCAATGAGTTAAATGCACTTGGAAAAGTGTATACCAACAAAGAGATTGCACTGAAGGTAATGAGAGGTCTTCCCAAGGAATGGGATGTCAAGACCATGGCAATGAGGGAGTCCAAAGATCTGAACCAGATTGAACTTCATGATCTATTTGCTGTTTTAAAGGCTTATGAATTTGAGCTGCAGACCAGAGAAGGAGAACCATCTACCCCTGCAGCTACATTTGCTCTAGCTGCTGTCAGAAGAGAACCAATCAGTTCAGTCGAGAAATCTGCTGATCAGTTGAGCAGTGATGCTATGTCATTGTTCATCAAAAAATTTGGAAGGTTCATGAGAAAAAATCAAGGAAACTTCCAGAAGCCATACCAAATAAACAGCTCCAAAGATGAATCAAATGCCTGCTACAACTGCGGCAAATCAGGTCACTTTATTGCTGATTGTCCTAAACCCAAGAAGGATAGTCAAGGCTCAACTGATAGAAGAAAGAAATCATATGAGCACAAAAGAAGACCCAAGGAAGATAAGAAGTCCTTCAGAAAGAAACATGAGGTACTCTTAGCTGAAGAAAACAAATCTAAATGGGCAGAAACAGACAGTGAAGAGTCAGAACCAGAAAGCTCATGCAGCTCTAGTGATGATGAGGAAGTCAAGTGCTTAATGGCCAATGATGCAGAAGAAGAATCATCTAGCCAACAGGTATTTGATTTCAGCTCAACTGATTTCACACGAGAAGAACTCATTCTAACACTACATGACATGGTAAATGAGTATCAAAAGCTTGCATCATCATTTGAAAAAATCAAAGCAAAGCAAACTGATCCCACAGACAATAAAACCAAAACTGATGAATCAGTCGATGGGTTGAGTCTAAAAAGGAAAATTGCTGAGTTAAAAGCAGAAAGAGACAAAAATCAGTCATTAATCCAGAAGATGATTCTTGAAAACTCAAAACAGAATGAGCTCATTCAGTCTTGGAACAAGTCATCTACTGCACTGAATGAGATGCAGAATTCACAAAAATCAGTTTCTGATAAAACTGGTTTAGGGTTCAACACTCAAGGAGAAATGTATCCAAATGACACTCAACCAAAGCTAAAAACAGACAAAGGAAAATACATTCACTTTGTCAAAACAGCATAGGTACAAGAACAAATTGAGCCCAGTAAACTGATTGAGCAACCTACTGAGAATATGAATAAGGCTAGAAGATATGGGATTGGTTATAGTAAAAAATTCCTAACTGATTCACAAAGTCAGTCATCAAAGAGGTTTCACAAGAACTATTCGAATAGCTATTTCAATTACTATAACTGCAAGCCAGTTCAGAAGAGATATAGACTGAACAATCAGTTGAATAAAGCTAAAACACATATTGTATCATCTGTACACTACACACCAAGCACACAAAAGCCGAGAAAAACCTTTTGGAACACAGCTACTGGAAAGTCTGTTAGACTAATCCAAGTGTGGGTTCCAAAGGGACTAATCAGTTCAGGACCCAAATAGATATGGGTACCAAGTTATATTATGTGTGTGATTGTAGGTAACAGGTACAAACAAGAACTCAATATGGTATTTGGACAGTGGATGTTCGCGACATATGACAGGAGATGCAAGTGCGTTATCTCAACTGATCAAATACAGTGGTCCAAACATCAGTTTCGGGGACAATTCCAAAGGTAGAACTGTGGGTAAGGGTAAGCTTATCCATGGTAACTTTACTTTTAAAGATGTTCTATTAGTAGAAAACCTAAAGTATAACTTGATTAGCATCAGTCAGTTATGCGACAGTGGATTCTCAGTACAATTTGACAAAAATTCATGTTCAGTCAAAACTTCAACTGATAAAATCATACTAACTGGCAAACGTTGTGGAAACACATATAAAGTCAATTGGAATGATCAAACTTATGCACCAGTTTGTTTTATTGCTTCCAAATCGTCTAAAAACTGGTTGTGGCATAAGAGACTAAATCATTTAAACTTTAAAACCATTGCCTATTTAATTAAACATGAACTTGTAACTGGTTTGCCCAAAATAGACTTTTCAAAAGAAAAACTTTGCTCAGCAGTCAGTATGGTAAACAAGTACGATCCTCTTTTAAAAACAAGGGCTGTAAATCTTCATCCCGATGCTTAGAACTGTTGCACATGGATCTCTTTGGTCCTATACCAGTCATGAGCTTAGGGGGAATGAAATACACCTTGGTAGTCGTAGATGATTTTTCAAGATTTACTTGGGTTATTTTTCTCAAATCTGAAGACCATACTGCTTCGTAACTAATAAAGCTCTTCAAAAGACTTTTAAATGAAAAATCAGTTGGAATTGATCGAATCAGATCTGATCGAGGAACTGAATTCATCAATCAAACTCTTTCAAACTTCCTAGAAAAAGCTGGAATTAAGCATGAGCTCTCAGCAGCCAGAACTCCTCAGCAAAATGGTGTAGCTGAGAGAAGAAATCGGACCCTTAAAGAAGCTGCTAGAACGATGCTTGCTGATTCTGGTATTTCTCAAAGATTTTGGGCAGAGGCAGTAAACACTACGTGTTACACTCAGAACAGATCAATGATTAATAAAAATCATATGAAAACACCATATGAGATCTGGCATGGAAGAAAAAGTATAATTACTTATTTCAAAATATTCGGCTGCAGATGTTTTATTCTTGATAATGGTAAAAATTATTTAAAAGTTTTTGATGTTAAATCTGCAGAAGTAATATTTCTTGGATACTCATTAGTTAGTATAGCTTATAGAGTCTTTAACAAGAAAACCCTAAATGTTAAAGAATCTGCTCATGTTGATTTCGATGAAACTGAACTAACTGATAAGCCAACTGATCAAGTTGAGCTAGTTGATCGATTTACAGATATCAGTTTGGAAGATGATGACAAAAATGAAAGTCATGGCAATCAAAACATACTTCAAACACCTGAACCAGAAGTACTGGACCAATCAGATGTGCAGGAAGTCGTTGCTGATGATCAGTCGATAGAGCATAGTGATAACATTCAAATACCAGTTGACGAAGCACCAACTGAGACTGAAAACTGTGTTCAGTTACCCACTGAAGAAATTGCTGATACAACAAATACTGAGTACAGATGGGGAAAATCACATCCACCTGAATTGGTAATAGGAAATCCATCTGATCCAGTAAGAACTCGCAATCAAATGCTAAACTTATTTATCTATTCATCTTTTGTTTCACAACTAGAACCGAAGAAAACTGATGAAGCTCTTGCTGATCCTAACTGGGTAAATGCAATGCAAGAAGAGCTAAATCAGTTCACTTATAACAATGTCTGGAACTTAGTTCCAAGACCAATTTCAAAAACTATTATAGGTACAAAATGGGTATACAGAAATAAACTGAACGAAGATGGTTCAGTTGTGCGCAATAAAGCAAGACTCATAGCACAAGGATATAGGCAAGAGGAAGGAATTGATTACGATGAAACCTATGCACCAGTTGCAAGACTGAAGGCAATCAGAATATTCCTTGCCTATGCTTCATTCAAAAACTTCAAAGTCTACCAAATGGATGTAAAAAGTGCATTCCTAAATGGCCAGTTGCAAGAGGAAGTATATGTTGAACAACCTCCAGTTTGCTAAGCTAATGCAGGATAAGTTTGAAATGAGTATGATGGGTGAACTAACATTCTTTCTTAGACTGCAAGTGAAGCAACTAGAGACTGGTATATTCATCAGTCAAACTAAATATACAAAGGAGCTGCTGAAGAAATTTGGCATGGAATCATGTTCAGTTGCAAATACTCCCATGAGCTCATCAGTAAAACTGGACACTGATCAAGGGGGAATATCAGTTGAGGCGACATTATATCGAGGTTTAATAGGTTCATTGTTGTACCTAACTGCCAGTCGTCCTGATATTGTATTTGCTGTCTGTATATGTGCTAGATTTCAAACAAATTCTAAGCAATCACATTTCTCAGCTGCTAAAAGAATTTTGAAATATCTTAAGGGTACACAAAATATTGGGTTATGGTATTCTAAAGACTCTACTTTCAATTTAGTTGGATATTCAGATGCAGATTATGCAGGATGTAAGCTTGATCGTAAAAGTACAAGTGGATCTTGTCAATTTCTAGGAGACAGACTGATCTCTTGGTTCAGCAAAAAGCAGACATCCATAGCTACCTCAACAACTGAAGCAGAATACCTTGCTGCTGGTAGTTGTTGTGCACAACTAATCTGGATCCAGCAACAACTGAGAGATTATGGAGTAATTACAAATGAATCGCCCATATTTTGTGACAATACGAGCACAATTGTCATCACCTATAATCCAGTTCTTCACTCAATGACCAAGCATATAGATGTCAGGCACCACTTCTCACTTTTGCAATATTCTTGGTTTAATTGACTTATCTTAAAATTATTGTTGATGCTATTTTACTAATAAAATTCTTTGCAGAAAATAAGAACACAACAACAAATTGGAAATGATACTTTATTAAGAATAAAATCGATCCCATCTTACAGAAGATAACTTAGAACCAACTGAATCTTGCCATTCTGTAATCCAATTATTCAACTCATAAATTCGGATTCTAGAAAATGATTCAGTTGTAGAAATCTTCTCAATCACATGCCATTCTTTCCATAGCATTGCTTGTAACAGAACATTGTCATCAATCAGGTCTTTAACATGCCTGACTTCAAAACGATCAATGTATTTTCTTGCTGTTGCTGCTTGAGCACAAGAAGGAGCAGCACCACTACTACTTATCCTCTGCAAATCATGAATTTTGAACCATGTTGACATCACCTTCGTCAAGACATATTCCTCCATCGTTTTCTTCAACTCTTCTAAATAAGGACTTAATTGTTCAGTAACTTGAATATGCGTACTGCTGCATGCATCAGAATTACTTGAATCCGACATATTGAACTATTACTGTCTCACATTTTATCTCTCTCTCGTCTTGTTTATAGACAGATGACATTAAATGTTGAAGAAACCAAAGAATCTCAAGTCAACCGAAGCGTTTTTGTCATTTACCCAGGCTTCTTATTTATCAGTTGTTCATTATCAACTGATATCAGTTTGTCATTTATTACTTAATGCTTAACTAATTTCAGTTCATAGTCAACTTATATAAGTTAGTCTTTCATCAGTTCACCTGCTTAAGTTCGCAATTCATATATATAACAACTGATGAAATTTATCATTTGCAGGAAAGAGAAAAACAAAATTAAGCTTATATAAATACTTCATTCAACCATAAACGTTTGCACGGATTACATCATCATATTTTTCCTCTACAACAATTATCCACATTTTCAACCAAGCGGATAAAGGTGCGGTAGATGTCTTGACAAAGCTTTGAGAAACAGCTATGCGCTTAAGGATTTTCAGTTCCTTTCGAAGCATTAGCTGATAGATATGACCATCCTTAAAGATGTCCACCCACACAGCTATGTTCAAGTGCTCCCGCACTTTTTCATCTCTGCCACCAGTTCGGGAGTAGTAGCATCTCCAGTATTATACAGGAACTCAAACTTCTGTAACTTTTCCCAGTAATGAAGACTCTTATAGAAGACTTCATCTTCTATAACAGCCTTCCTGGTCTCCAAGCAAACGGCGAAGCACTCGAGCTACTCGTATCTGCCATTCTTTTTGTCTTGAATATTTTCACCAATATGACTGAAACTAAGCGTGTTACTTCTATTTATTGCCGAAAAGCATGGAAGCTGAAGGGCCGTCAACGTTTCAGCAAACGATAATCTTTCTAAACTTTAAATTTATTTTTATATCGTCACTTTAATTATTCTATACACCGATTAAGGGGGAATAATGGTTTCAAGAGGTTAACTGAGAAGACAAATGTTAGTAAACTCTCAACTGAAAGGACACAGTCTTACAACTGATCGTTCAGTTGAGAATTTCACTAATCTTCTCACATAAGTTAACTTATTAATCATATTATATTTCAAATCAACTGACGTGACTGCAGTTTCATAACGTGGCCTATTTTAAACCGCTCATTTTTTTTTTGCACACACGCTTACAACACTTGTACACATATTTTTATTCAAATTTTTTCATGGACTGACACGTGTCTCGAATTTGAACAGTCACGTACAAATGTACTATGCCCGCTTCAATTTAGTTTTCTTTCTTACGCGTACATCATCTCTCAGAGCAAACTTATACACTCAGGGCTTGTATTTCGCAAAATTTCAGGTTTCCTTACTCTCAGCAATGGCAAATCAGATCCCTGCTCATATATTGAACACTATGGCTATCAACTTTGAATCAGCTTTATCAGTCGAAGAAGTCGATGTGAAAAATGTATTTCTGAAGCTTGAATCAACTGGGCTGAGGATATTCTTGGGGAAATACTCACAAGAGATTTACCCAAAAGAACTCCAGGACCTCTACTCAAATGGATATATCAACTCTGATGGAAACATCATTGTCACTATTATTTGTCAGTCAGTGACCATTTCTGAAGATTCTTTCGGAGAAATATTTTCATTACCCTCTGATGGATTAGTACACCTTGCTGATGTTAAAGCATCAGATATTGAAGAAATGCAAACTGCACTCTCTGCTGATGGACGAAAAATCAAAGTTTCCGATCCTAAGAAGAAACTGAAGCATGAGGTTCAGTTGCTGGCTGATATCGTAGCCAAAGGGCTATTGGCTAAGGCAGGATCGTATGCCGCCCTGACTTTGGAAAAGTTTCAAGCTATTACGGTTATGGCTGGAAGAAAATTCAACTGGAAGCAACTTATTTTCAGTATCTTGAAGAATATGTTTTCCTCCACCAAGCAATCCAAAGGATTTGCAGTGCCGCTGAGCTATTTGATGAAAGTCAAAGGGTTGGTGGCTGATGATTCGAAGCGATTATCTAAATTCAAAATTTTAAATGGAAAGAATGTTCTGCCACCCAAGACTAAATTAGATATCTCTCCTGATCAGTTCATGAAGATCAAAAAGGAGATTGGAACGCAATAAGCTGCTCCAAAATCAGTTAAACAAACCAAGACATTGGCTCAACTGAAGACAGTTAAAAGAAAACTGATTATCAGTAAATCCGATTCCGAGAAGACGCCCTCTCCAAAAGTTGCCAAGAAACCACGAACACAAAGGACAAAATTACCAACCACAGTCGAATCTATTCCTACTGAAAGACTGAAATTTTCGGATGCCCAACAGCCTATCAAAGCAGTTCCTCTGAAGATCATCCCACCAGAAATCTCAGCTGGTGCAACAAAGGAAACAGTTAGGATCAAAGCCCCTCTAATCCATATCAATCGTCCTGCTGTTCTAGCACCTGCCAGACCCAAAGGTATAAAGATTATAGAACTGGTGGATACTACTCGTACTGGATTGGAAATTCCACACAACCTCAGTACTGAAAAAGGCAAGGGCAAATTGATTGAAGAGCCCAGGCCGTCCAATTCCATTCAAACTCATATTGACCTTGTTTGGGAACATGTTAATAATTTTGCAGCATCAAAACTTCAATCCTATGATTCCTGGACCGCTTACAGAACTCAGATTTTTGCTAAGCAGCTGAAAAAAAAATCCCAGCTGAACAAGTTTATCAAACTGGAAGCAATTGTCCTCAAGATGGTCAAACCTGCCACAATTGTTCAGGCTTTGGAAAGGAAAACCTATTTTTTTGACCAAATTCGAGCTAAGAAGCTATCTCATGTGAGGCTCGGGGCCGAAGAGGGCGGGGGGTGATCGCCGGTGCCATCAGTTGCACGGACAATGAGCGGCTCCTGGCAGGCATCTAGGTGGAGGGAACATGAATGAACCGACCCACACGGAAATGAGAGGGATTCCGAGACTGTTCAATGTAATGGACTGTACAGTTGAAGAAGGCTTAAAAGATTTGATTGGTACTACTCATATCATGAAGGTGCATCTTCTTTTCGGTAGCTCATCACATAAATACTCCAAAGTTAAGCGTGCTTGACTTGGGGCAATTTTGGGATGGGTGACCTCCTGGGAAGTTTCTCAGGGTGCGTGTGAGTGAGGACATAAGCACGCTGGAAAGACTCGTCTTGGTACAGTGAGGACAGTCGTCGAATCTGGGACGTTACAGTTGGTATCAGAGCCGACCTCTCTTAGTACGGTGTGGTTCGGGGACGAACCAAGCGGAAGCTGGTGGGCATGTGAGGCCCGGGGCCGAAGAGGGCGGGGGGTGATCATCGGTGCCATCAGTTGCACGGACAATGAGCGGCTCCTGGCAGGCTTCTAGGTGGAGGGAACATGAATGAACCGACCCACACGGGAATGAGAGGGATTCCGAGACTGTTCAATGTAATGGACTGTACAGTTGAAGAAGGCTTAAAAGATTTGATTGGTATTACTCATATCATGAAGGTGCATCTTCTTTTCGGTAGCTCATCACATAAGAACTCCAAAGTTAAGCGTGCTTGACTTGGGGCAATTTTGGGATGGGTGACCTCCTGGGAATTTTTCCAGGGTGCATGTGAGTGAGGACATAAGCACGCTGGAAAGACTCGTCTTGATACAGTGAGGACAGTCGTCGAATCTGGGGCGTTACATCTCAACTACTTGAGAAATTGAAGGCAAACTACATTCCCACCAATCCAACTGCCTATAATGATCGAGCTGTGATCACTCAGCTAGATACAGATCTTACTAGCTTGCAAGCTCAGATAAAAGTGTGGGAAATGGATCAGGAGTTAGTTCTTCTTGAGGAAGCCTCTAAAAAAGAAGAAGAAGAAGAACCCTCCTCTCAGCAGAAAGAGTCACCCTCAGAACAAACTATTGTTACAACTGAAGAAACAGTTCAGGATGTGCCACAATCATCTGCTGTGGAACATCAGCTGTACTCTGAAGCCGAGTTGAATTTTGCCAACATTGATGAAATTATTCAAGCAGTGGTGACAAAATCTGTTATTAATGAACCTTTATCAGTTGATAACTCCGCTGATCAAGCAGCTGAAGAGAATACAATCTTAACTGAAGAGCCAGTTAAGACCGTCATTTCTGAACCAAATGATCCAAGAATGATGCCTACTCAATCACCAAATCAACAGATTGCAGAAAATATGGAGGCATTGTTGATTTCTTCTGAAAAACTTCCAACTGATGAACCAGCATGAATATCAGAGGACTATCAAATAGATGTATCAGTTCATGATCCTCTCACTGAAGATCTTATTCAGCAGGAAAGCCCAATTGCTGATCAACATCAATCCTCATCTCCTCCAGTCCAAGAAGCAGTAACTGAAACTGATGTTCCAGCACAGACTGTTTCTGAAACGATACTATCTGATAGGACCATGGTGGTCTTTGATCAAGTCTCACATGAACCAAGAACATCTAATCAGTCACCTCCTCTTCAATCCACAGAAATGGATCTTGTCCTTGAAGAAATCCATAATAATATGCAGCAGATGATTACTGAAATCAAGAAAATTCAATCCACACAATTGTCTCATACTGTCAAATTGGATTCTTCACATGAATTTGATTCAGCAAAACTGAAAGCCATTCAAGCAAACATGGAGTCTCTTACCCGAACTGTGCTTGAGATGAAAAATAACAGAGGTGTGGCTGAGAGTCTCTCTATCACTCAAGACGTTATCAGCAAACGAGTTGAGAGATTGGAAACTTCTGTTTCTAATAAAATGGAATTGCTGCAGACTCTTTTACAATCTGCTGTCTCAAGTATGTCCTCAGATGTCAAAATTCTTTCCACTGACGTTCGAAGAGTATCTAAGAAGATGGATTTGTTTGACAAAAAGGGGGAAGAGATCAAAGAGATTCTAGAACAACAAAAGAAATCTTCTCGTTGAAGAAAAATCTCTACAGATTCGTGTAGTCCATTATTCAGTTGATCAATCTCTTATTTTATCTACAATGAGTTTAGACATTCAGTTATTATTTACTTAGTTTTGTCAAACACCATAAAAGGGGAAATTGTTGGAAACTAAATTCCGGCGTTTGACAAAATATGAACCAACTGATACGCGCGATTAAATTCAGCAACTGGACTTAACAACTGAAATCAGCTGATCTAATAAATAAAACTGATCGGTTGGAAACCGATCAGTTGATACATTCAGCCGTATGTTTTTAAACTGATCAACCAACTGATACGCGCGATTAAATTCAGCAACTGGACTTAACAACTGAAATCAGCTGATCTAATAAAGAAAACTGATCAGTTGATACATTCAGCCGTATGCTTTTAAGCTAAGCATCCTTCAACTGAACATGTCTCGGAAAAGAACACTCAACCGACAAAGAGACATAGAAGACTGCAACTGAATATGAAACGCCGCACTTCAATCAATACAGCTTAGAACAACGCATTTCGGCTAAAGCAATTAAGACGCCGCATTACAATAAATGAAGCAAACAATGCCCAAGAAATAATGAAGTGGCAATCAACGGATAAAAAGATTCAAATATATCTCAAGTTACCGTTGGAAGGGAAGCATATAAATATGACAGAAGAACAGCTGAAGAAACAAGAAGATTATTCCATTAAAAGCTTGTTGTTATTCTGCCAAAATCTCGACTCACTCTTACTTGATTTATTCGTAGCAGTCAAGGCTATAATTTGAGCTCACTAGCACTTTGTAATAATCGTAAAATTCGATAGTGCTAAGATCAGTTACGCACTGAGAACATTTTGTAATACCAAGAGTTTCACTTTTTGGCAGTGGTAAGTCCAAACTGAAGTGGGTCAGTACAAATCTTGTATTCGATCAAAGTCTTTTAGTGAAATCCCATCCTTGAGATAGAAGGGGTGACGTAGGAGTAATTGAAATCTCCGAACATCCAGAAACAATCCTTGTGTACTTTATTTTCGTATTCTATCTTTCATTCAGTTACTTTCCGCAACTACTTTAGTTTAACTGATTGTCATTGACCAACAAGATTCCGAGAATCAGTTTTTCACCAAACTGAACTCAAAATTCGAAAAGATCAGTTTTAATTGTGAGTGTTTATTCAACCCCCCCCCCCCCTTCTAAACACTCTTGATACGTTAATCAATCCTATCAAAATTGGATAGTCGATCCATTTTATGTTACTTTGTGGGATATCCAAGGAATTCAGTTGGATACTATTTCTATCATCCCCAAGAAACAAAAGTGTTTTTTTCTAGGAATGCAACCTTTTTGGAAAAGGAATTTCTATTGGATAGAAAAGGTGAGATGATAGAACTCGAAGAGGTTCGAGAGACACCCACAATTGAAGAACCCACATCTGAAGAGCCACGAGAGGAAATACAAACTCCTAGAAGATCCGAGAGAGTCTCGAGACCACCTATGAGGTATGGTCTGCTTCTTGAAGAGGTCCATGATGAGACTAACCATGGATGTGATCCAAGGACCTTCAAGGAAGCGTTATCTGATGTCGATTCATCCCAGTGGCTTGAAGCTATGGAATCTGAGATGAATTCCATGCATTCGAACCAAGTGTGGAATCTCGTGGATCCACCCGAGGGAAGTGTTCCCATAGGGTGTAAATGGATTTACAAGAGAAAACTTGGGGCAGATGGGAATGTATTGACCTTCAAAGCGCGATTGGTAGCAAAAGGATATACTCAAAGACAAGGAGTTGACTTTGAGGAAACCTTTTCTCCAGTTGCAATGTTCAAGTCTATAAGGATATTTCTGGCCATAGCTGCATGGTATGACTATGAGATATGGCAGATGGATGTCAAGACAGCCTTTCTTAATGGGGATATTATGGAAGAGATTTACATATCTCAACCTGAAGGGTTTACATCTGTCGAAAGTGAGCATATGGTATGCAAACTTCAAAGATCTATTTATGGTCTAAAGCAGGCATCTAGGAATTGGAACCTTAGATTCGATAGTACTATCAAAGAGTTTGGTTTTACTAAGAATCCCGAGGAACCCTGTGTGTATAAGAAGGCCAGTGGGAGTGCTGTGACATTCCTGGTGCTTTATGTCGATGAAATTCTACTCATTGGGAATGATGTAGGAATGTTGCAATCAACTAACATATGGTTAGAGAGTAAGTTCTCGATGCAAGACTTGGGTGAAGCATCTTTTGTATTGGGAATACAGATCTATAGAGATAGATCGAGAAGATTGCTTGGTCTCACCCAGTCCACATACATTGATACCATCGTGAAGCGGTTCTCGAATGGATGAGTGCAGAAGAGGACATCTATTAATGTGTCATGGCGTGTCCCTATCCAAGTTTATGTCTCCCAAGACTGATGCAGAGATAGCGGCGATGACACGCATTCCGTATGCATCTGCAATTGGTAGCATCATGTGTGGGATGATATCTACATGTCCTGACGTGGCTTTCGCACTAAGTGTAATGAGTACATATCAATCGAACCCTGGTCTTCCACACTGGAAAGCTGTGAAAGACATCCTCAAGTATTTGAGAAGGACCAATAAGTTGTTCGTGGTCTATGGGGGTGAGGAACTGAAATTGGAAGGCTATACCGACTCTAGCTTCCAAAGCGATATCGATGACTCAAAGTCAACCTCTGGATTCATATTCTTGCTCAATGGTGATGCTGTCTCTTGGAAGAGTTCCAAGAAATACAGTACAGCGGATTCCACCACTGAGACAGAATACATTGCTGCATCAACTGCAGCAAAGGAGGCTGTTTGGATAAGGAATTTCGTCCAAGAGTTGGGCGTCATTCCTAATGGAGTTGCTCCTGTCCCGGTGTTTTGTGACAACATGGGAGCCATTGCTCAAGCAAAGGAGCCAAGGTCTCATCAGAAGTCCAAACATGTATTGAGAAAGTACCACATCCTCCGAAAGATTGTGGAAAGAGGAGAAGTGTCGATTGACAAAGTCGGCTCCGCAGATAATGTTGCTGATCCACTAACTAAGCCTTTACCTGGACCATTATTCGAGAAGCATCGCGAATCGATGGGTTTGAAGCATATGGGTAGTTGGCTCTAGTGCAAGTGGGAGATTGTTAGAGTAGGTTCCCGTCGAGCCAAGTGTTGGTCGAGTGTTCACAATGAAACTCTATGTATAAACAATCTTTATTTTAATAATATTTGAAATTATTGTTTTGGTACATCTTTATCTGTATACCCATGCTAGTTGCATAGATAAAGTCCTTGAATATACAAATAGAAGAAAGAATATGAGATGCTTATATGATGAGTATCATGAAACTCATATTTGGAATACTGTATATTCTAAACAGTTCCTAGTCGATTCAGCCGCCGCTAAGAAGGATATAGGCCGCTCGAGTTCGAGGCTAGTATCTGCGAAGTGAGTACCATGTTTCATTGGTAGGGGACATTTTGATGTCCGAGCATGCAGATCGGTGCTGCTGGTAGAGTGCACTGAACAACCCTCCATAAAGGACTTTCCAAGTGGTTATCACTTATCGAGTGGAAACGTCCTAGTTTATGGTTGTACACCATTAGTCCCTATTACCCGGGACAACATTGAGACTCTATGTGATAGCATTACACTTTGACTTGTTTACCGACTCTCATGGGGTCATCAGGTGGCAAGGTTGGGTGTTTTGTCGAAACATATAGGAGTCGATGTATTGTACTCGGGGATTCACCGCTTACCTTCGGGTATGGATATCCTATGTGATCACATGTATATGTAGTATGAAATCCCTTATCAGAGTATGGTGGTAATTATGAAAGAGATTTCATAGATTACACCATCAATGCAACTGCGACATGACACATAGTATCGATTCTTTGACAGCTCTCGATATACCAATAGTTGTCAAATCGGTCGGGATATATGAGATGAAGGGACCGTACTGTACGCTAACCATAATTGAATGGTTCTTGCAGGCACTATCATTTGATACCTAGGGAAACATGTAAGCGATGCTGCTAGGCGTTTAACATGATTTGTTGGGTACTATCAGACTTGAGTTCTGACGTTCTTATTATCAAGGAGTGTATAAGTAAGAATTGAGCAATTGGGGTATGCTCATATAAGGACATGTTTAGTCCCGAATCACATGGAGATGTGAACCCACTGCTAGTTGTATCAATGAACCATTGAGGGCCACACAAGTACTAGCTTTCTAGATCCCGTTGAGAAGTAAAATAGTTCAATGTGTTGAACGACTTATAAAGGAGTTTATAAGCGCAAATAAAAATAGAAGTATGACTTCTATAAGGAGAATTAATTTTTTAATTTGAGGAAGTGTTCCTAAATTAAAAGTTGGCCAAATAAATAATGTATTTGAAAATTGTGATTTTCATAAACATTATTATGGACTAAATTAAATTAATTCATGTGTTGAATTAATTAAACACTAGTGGGCCTAGTAGAGTCCAAATAATTAAATTAATTCAAGTGTTGAATTAATTAAACAACATTGGGCCTTGTAGAGCCCAATTAGAAATAATTATTCAACTAGTGGGCTTGAGTAAAATCAAGTAAGGTTTATTTGTTCTCAAATTTGTTTGAGACAATTAAATTAAAGTTCATGGACCTTGTAATTGTTACAAGCCCAAATAGAATTGCATGCATGGGAGGTGAAAGGGTGGAGACAACTTTTTCAACATCCAAGGCATGGCATGCCTTTGGAATACACAACAACTTTTCTCATAACCAAGAAAAGTCCTCCCTTCTCTCCTTGCACAAGCACTTGGCCGAAATTTGTAGTGTGCATTCTCCTTCAATTTTTCTTCTTCAATTGTTGAAGAGAGAAAACACTTCTCAATGAAAATCCTCTAATATTTCTAGTGCAAAATTAGAGAGGTTCTAGCTTGTTGGTGGTGGGCTTAATTTTTGAGCAAGGAGTGCTCAAAGAGAAGCTTGTAGGTTGTCATCCTTTGAAGAGCTTAGTTGTTTGACAACTAAGTTGGAGCCACAAAAGATTGATAGGTAAAAAATCTTAAAACACCCTATGAATGTCATATTTTGTGTTTTTATGTATCTGCTACACACAACTAGTAGAGGTGCTTGGTTTTCTTGTTGTAAAACAATTTTTGAAACTTCCGTTGCGCATCCGGGCACCGTAACCAATCCTATTTCAATTAGAGTTTTTAGTAATTTCGTTCGGTTTGTAAAATGCTCAAGCGATCTTCATATATATCATGAATTTACTTGGATCAGTTTGTCATTGTATTCATAGATGACATCTTCATCTATTCGAAGAGCTAGGAGTATCATAACCAGCATTTGCATACAGCTTTGGATGTATTGCAGAGCCAAAATTTGTATGCAAAATTCAACAAGTGTGAGTTTTAGTTGGATAAAGTATCATTCTTCGGTCACATTATCTCTAGCAGTGGTATTGAGGTTGATCCGTTGAAAGTAGAATCTGTGAAGAAATGGATCGTACCGAAAAACGCATATGAGATTCGCAACTTCCTAGGCTTGGTGAGTTATTATAGAAAATTCATTCAGGGGTTCTCTTCTATTGCAGTGCCACAAAACTCGTTGACGAAGAAGAATGATAAGTTGGTGTGGAGTGCTGAATGCTAGAAGAGTTTCGATACTTTGAAGCAATCTCTTATAACAACGCCAGATTTAGCCATGCCATCACCGCAAGGTGACTTTGTGTTATATACCGATGCATCTAAGTTCGGTTTAGGTGCCGTTTTGATGCAGCATGATCGAGTAATTTTGTATATCTCTAGACAGTTGAAGGTGCATGAGAATAATTATCCGACTCATGATCTTGAGTTAGCCGAAGTTGTCTTTGTCTTAAAATTGGGGAGACACTACTTGTACAGTGAGAAATGCAAGATATTTTCCAATCTCAAGAGTCTGAAATACTTTTTCACCCAAAAAGAGCAAAACATGCGACAGAGACATTGGTTAGAATTGGTGAAGGACTACGATTGTAATATTATCTATCATATGGGGAAGGCTAATGTTGTTGCAGATGCCTTGAGTAGAAAAGTAGTAGTCGCAGCACAACTGTCAATACAGAAACCTCTACAATTAGAGATTCAGAGGTTAGGTTTTGAGATCTATTCTAGGGGACCTTGACAGTACAATCTTCCTTGATAGACCGTATCCGTAGTGGACAGTCGTCTGATGAGAAGATGCAGAAATAGAGACTGAGAGATGAATCTAAAGGCAGTAAGCTTTATACGGTGGTCGAGGGAATTGTAAGGTACAGAAGGAGAACTTTAGTGCCTAGTGTTGATTCAATTAGATGAGATATATTGTCAGAGGCGCATACATCATTGTATTCCGTTCATCTAGGGAAAACTAAGATGTATAGAGACTGGCAGATGCTTTATTGGTGGTCAGACATGAAACGAGATGTCCGAAGTTTTGTATCTGAATGTCTAACTTGCTAGTAGGAGAAAGCAGATCATCAAAGGCCAGCAAGGACGCTCAAACCAATTCCTATTCCTGATTAGAAATGGGAGAATATTACTATGGATTTCGTCTTTGGATTACCGAGGTCAGTAAGAGGCTCTAATGCCATTTGGTTAATCGTTGATCCTATTATCAAGTCGGCGCATTCTTGCTGAGGAAGGCAACATTCTCTATGATGCATTACACAAAACTTTATATTTGGGATATAGTCAGATGGCACGGGATTCCAATTTTGATCGTGTCTGTCAGATACCCAAGATTCACATCGTCTTTTTGGAAGAGTTTGCATTCCGCAATGGGGACTAAGTTACTATTCAGTACAACTTTCCACCCTTAGACAGACGGCGAGTCTGGGAGGATGCTACATATTTTAGATGATTTACTGCGTGCATGTATTATTGATTTCCATGGGAATTGAGAATCAAAGCTACCTCTAGTGGAGTTCACCTATAACAATTTTCAGTCGTTAATATGTATGGATCCTTACTAGGCATTATATGGAAGAAAGTGTAGATCGCTTATTCATTGGGACGAGGTTGGTCAGAGATCAGAACTTGGTCCAGAGATTGTTTAACAGACAACAGATGTAGTAGTCAAAATCCAGGACATGATGAAGACTGATCAGAGTTGTCAAATAGTTAGCTGATAAGAGAAGAGAAGAGACCTTGAATTTGTCGTGGGAGACCATGTATTTATAAAGATAGCACCTATGAAGGGTGTTATGAGATTCGAAAAGAGATGCAAATTGAGTTCGAGATTCATAGGACTGTTCAAAATCCTTGACACAGTGGGAAAACTAGCTTATCGTATAGCTCTATCGCCAAATCTAGCAAGAGTGCACAATGTGTTCCATATGTCTATTCTGAGGAGGTACATGACGAATCGTTCACATGTACTGAATTTTGAACTGTTGCAGCTTTCACCGAACCTATCATACGAGGAGAGACCTATTCAGATTCTAGACAAAAAGGAGAGGAGGTTACAGAATAAACTCATCAAGATGGTTAATATTAACTAGCTGAATCATGCCGATGAAGAAGTTACTTGGAAAACCGAAGATGAGACGAGGAGTCGCTACCCAGATTTGTTTAGTTAGTCGTAATTTCAAGGACAAAATTTTGTTAAGGGGAGGAGGAATTGTAATGTCCAAAAACCAATACAGGTAGACTGCATGCATAATTTAATTAATTAATTAATTTAAATGATTTAAATGGATTGAATAATGCATTCAATATGTTAAATTTAGTTTAAATATTTATATGTTTATTTTCTTGGGATTTAATTGTATTACTCGAGTTTAAGATTTTCAGACGAATATTCGATGTTTGACCCAGGATAGGAGACCGAAGACTATTAAGGTGCGACAATTAAATGTTATATTTTTATTTTAAGTGAAAAAATATTTATTTTATATGATTTATGAATTTTAAAGTCAAATTTAAATTATTA
Source organism: Primulina tabacum (assembly GCF_025594145.1). Classification (NCBI taxonomy): domain Eukaryota; kingdom Viridiplantae; phylum Streptophyta; class Magnoliopsida; order Lamiales; family Gesneriaceae; genus Primulina; species Primulina tabacum. The sequence continues at coordinate 5,414,961 of NC_134567.1, forward strand.
GATTAATTAAAATATCTTAAGCATGATATTAGAAAATTTCCATAAATATGAGATTTTATTCTTGAGGATGATGTTTAATATTTTATTAAATTATTTTAAGACTGAATAAATTTGTTTAGTTAGTATTTAAGTAATTTGCAAAGTTTTTTTTTAAATGAATAAAATCACACATTAAAACACACACAAAAAAACTTGAGAAGCTAGGGTTTGGCCTCCAAGTAGCCTCCTCCACTTCTCCACATCTAGCTACAATATTTTGGTGAATTTTCGCAAATTTTTGGCAAGGAAAAATTCTAGCAATCGTCCTTCGTTCATCCTCTATGTTTTCTCGTACCAGTTTCGTTTATTCAAGCGTTTAAATGCAAAGGCAGTTTCTAAACCTTTTTTATGCATATATCTTGTTATATACTATTATTTGATAAATGTTTCCCTACATGAAAGATTTGAATCAAAATTTTTATACACATGATGAAACTTTCTGCAAAAGTTTCTTCAAGTTTCCACGAGTTTTTGATGCATAGGATTCGTATGGAACTTCTGGGCTGTTGCTGCTGGGTATGGGCATGAATTAGGATGTGTTTATATGTTTTTTTATCAGTCCTTGTATGGTCAGAAGTGGGCTGGTCGCGCACGCGAGTGCAGCTATTTTGGTTCGACCGAGTGGTTCTGGGCTACGGACGGGTTAGGGGCTCCTGGCTAGGGTCTGGACCATGTATTAGGGTGTTAGGTGAGCGTGATCTTGGTCGGTTATAGTCCGGTCGGGTAGGAAAGTCACTAGAAGTTCGAAGAGGTAGCTGCAAGCATGGAACCCACGATAGGCGCTGTTACAGTTTGCATGATATACGACTTTTGCGTGCGACCTTAGTTGTTAAGGGCTATATCAGTGGCTTGGGTAGGTTTAAGGTGATGGTTTATGGCTTGGTTAAGGTCTGGTTAGAGCCGTGGTTTGTTTGGAGCCGTAAGGAACCCAAACGTGTAAAAATTGGGCCGAATAGAGCATAGAATGAGTCTCGAGTTGCATGGCTTGTATGGGATGGTTTGGGCCATTCTAGATGTGTTCTTAAGGGTCTGGACAGTAGGTTAGGATGTTAGTTAAGGCTGAGTAGAGTCCCGAGCCATTTGTAATTCGTAATTCGTTTATTTAATTCAGAGTCGTATGGACAAGATGCAAGTTTATGGGCCGTTTTGAGTTGTATGTTTTAAGGGGCAGCATATATGGGGGTCAGTTCAACGAGGTCCACGACATTAGTAAATAAATACAACATGCAAAATATTATTTTTAAGGTATGTAAGTTGTCTTGTGCCCAAATTATGCATGTACGGGTCTGGAAGCCGGAGAACTTGTCCGAGGATCTTTCCCACATATCTTATGATTGGTAGTAGATATCCAGTCCAAGGACTGTGGTGATACTTGCCGACCAAGCGGTGTGGTGTTAGTTTGAACAAACAAATTATGTTATGGCGTCACAATTCAATGAGCAGAACTTCACTTAAAATGTTTAAGTTTATATTATGTCAAGCGAAACATGTTTTATGAAAATTTTTATGCAGTAAATTCACGTCATATTTATTTCTACCTATATAATTTACTTATCAAGTATGTTTAAATTGCGTGAATTTTTGTTATATAGTATTCGTTATTCATGATTTATGCATGTTGAGTCTTTAGACTCTAAAGGATCGGTTTTGTCACCCTTGAAAATGTTTCAAACACAATATTTTCCATAAGCTGCAATATCTTATGTTTTAAGAATGAATACACCGATGAATTAAATCGAGTTTCGTTTTCAAACCAAGCGAAAGATACTCGAAATAGTTCTTAGTTAAAAAAACTAAACATTTTAAAACTTTTAGCTTGTGTAAACTGAATAACTGAAATAAAGAGGATCAGTTTGTGCTTGTATCAGTTCAGTTCCAGTTCAGTTACGGGATGAACTGAACTAATATCAGCTGAATTGATCAAATTAGTTTTGAAAAACAATAGTTAATAGTTAAAGACACAAAATATGTTTATGGATGTTCGGAGACTTCAACTGCTCATACGTCACCCTTTCTACCACCTTGGGTAGGATCCACCAGAAGACTTTACTTATTCAACACCTTGTACAACACCCAATTAGAACTCCTAGCACTCAAGATTATAGCCAATACCTTACAATCTGCATAATGTTTAACATCTTTATGCCAAGACTACAAACACATTGTTTTACATCTTTGTTTGAAGACTTACTCGGTTAAACAATAAGCTCAACTCTCTCTGTATATGTGAGTAATTGTTTGTGAGTGTGTGAGAACTAATCTAATCAATACAACACGAAGGTATTCTCACACATAACTAGGCTAACTGCTTCTAGTAAGTTGATATGAAATAAATGTGCCCTCAGTTTTCTTCACACACTGGTATTTGTAGTTCCGTTCTATATTTTTATTGTCATTATTATTATGTTAGTATCTTCAATGGTCTTTGATCTGGTATTTATAGGAGCTCAGTTGACCGTACGTGAAGACTCAATAATAGTGTCACTTGCATTTGCATGTGCTCCCTTAGGACATGTCTTGTTCATTCTGAGTATTGTTCTTGAAGCTTTTCTCTTTTAGCTTTGCTAAAACGTCCATTATTGTACTTTATTCTATGAATTAGCTTGTATCTTGTCTATCCACGCTTAGTTGGATTCCATTAAATAGTTTTGTCATGACATGTGAACATATCAGTTACAACTAATGTTCTGAACCGGTCTTGTGAACTGGTTTGGTGAAATCAGTTCAGACTGATTTCACTGTATCAGTTTTTTTTGTTCAACTAGGTCCTTCATCAGTTGAGCTCTTCATTAGCTAGTCAGGCTTCTGAAGGTATACTATTGAACCACCTATCAGCTAGACAATCAGTTGAACTGATCTTAGATATATAAGTTGGACTAATTCAGTTCTGGTAGTCAGTTGGCGCTTTCAGTTTGCGTCTTGACAGCTTCAGTTAAAGTTCGGTAACTAATAAGTTTGGGTCCTGATCAGTTTCATATTTTTGCGCACTAGATACGTTTGTTAGAAACAAAATATCAAGTTTTGTTAACATCAAAATCAATATTGTGAACATGAAATGTTTCAACAATCTTTTTTTTTTATGATAACAAGACTTTAACAGTTAAAATTTTTTTCTCTCGAGGAATAAAGGAAAAGATCCCCCTCAAAAACTGAATTAGAAAAGATTTTAGACAAAACATTTTAAAAGATAATTTCAAGAATGTTG